>NW_006160098.1:420961-422356 GCF_000334495.1 Tupaia belangeri chinensis | reverse complement strand
TTTTTTTTTTTTTTTTTTTTTTAGTTGCCCTATATCATGTGGATTCAGGTCTTGAGCAATTTGGTCTTGAGTTGCATCTTTTAGTTCATTGAGACTGAGTGTTAAAGAGGTCCTCTGTGTTCAGGCCCTGACACACATTCCAATTTTCACCTCTGTTTACATTTCTGGTTTACACCTTTTCTGCAGAGTTTTTCTCAGCAGGTGATGAACTCCAGATGCTAAGTAAGAAATCTTTCTCCTAAAACTAGAGGGCTTTACACCAGGAGCCATCAACCTGAGTTTTAGGAGAAGCAAAGTATTGAGCAAGAGTAAAATTATCTTATGTAACTTCTTAAAATTGTACACACACACACTATTACATATTTTTCCATGATAGAAAAATCTATTCATCGTAGCAGTATAAGAGGAGTTAGATTGGAATCTCTATATCTTAATTTGTGTTGATCTAATTTATTGCCATGCAACAAAGCTTAACTTTCTAAATTTTTTTTTAAAAACAAGTGGATATGATCCCAACCGAACTAAATGGCATGAATAGAATTAGAAATAAATTCATCTACACCAGCCTAATATAGGAACTATTTTTATTTTTCTTGCTTCTAATTTATATATGGTTTTACTAATTTACTTTGGCAGTCACTCCAGAGAGAGTAAACAGACAGGGAAGAGGGGTGGAAGGGTGGCTCTGACAGCATATGCGGACGAGTTATTAGAGAAAAAGCTCATTTACCCCAAAGAAGATTAAACTGAGAGGTTGCAGTTATGGGTTTTCATTCTTACTCTGCCACTAATTAGCTCAGGCAATTAAGTTAATCTCTTTAGATTTAAAAGGCGTCTTGTGAAGCTCTGGGATGGATTACTGTCTCCAAGGCCAGAACTTAAGTCGCATGTAAAAATTCCTGATTTCCAAATCCATTGACTCAAAATTTCTGGTGATCGGTTTTGGTGTCTGCATTCATAAAAAGCACTCCAGGTGATTGGTTGACGTGAGGGAGGGATGATCCCCAACTACACACTGTCTAACCATGCTCTAAGCTTATCAAAGATGGTAAACATCTAAGTAAAGGGAGAAAGATGGTTTTGGAGTCGGAAAATGTACAAAAATGGTCTTCAACTGGTAATGAGTTTCAGCTCTCAAGGAATTTTTTTAAAAGAATCCCTTTTGCAAAGTCAGCATGAAAGTGTTTCAAAACCAGTCATTTTTTCCTTTGTTATTTCCTGTAAGTTCCTTAAACTTCATATGCTGTAAATTTACTCTAATTTTTAGAGTATTGGTCAGTTTTTCTTTACTTCAACAGGTTTTTTTTTTTTTTTTTTTGAGATTTTTTTGCTATAGCATGCGCTCTTCTTGCCAGAGAGAGACAGAGAGATAGAAAGCGAGAAATCACCCCCCAG
>NW_006160098.1:381419-420220 GCF_000334495.1 Tupaia belangeri chinensis | reverse complement strand
TCCTCCATTCTCCTCTTGGGATCTTGGGCACACATGCACACGTGCCTAGCATGAGTTTAAGCCACCGGGTCCAGGACTTGAACTGCGGTCGACTACACGGGAGTCCAGCGACACAGCCATTACGCTGACTGCTGGTCCACAACAGGTGTTCTTAAGAGTCCTTGTCAAGCATCCCTGCAACTATATTTTCAGTAATCATTTCCCTTCTTTTGAATTTATCTTTTCTAACATTGAAGAACTTACCCTAACTTAAAATAGCTACTGAAATACTATCATAATTAATGTATTTGCTTTTTAAAAAAGTTCTCTTTTTTCCAAGAGAAGTGGCATGACCACAGGAAGGAGGATACCAGCCGCATGTTGCTGACAGTTTACTGGTGGTTGAAACTCCATAAGTAAGAGATGTCAACATGGAGTTTACATACACTAGTGGTTTTACCTGTTGTTCCAGTCAGTTTTTTTTTTTTTTATCCCCTTCTTTCCCTTTCATCATTAGTAGACTGTAGGATCTGAAACTTGAAGTAGTATTGACTGAATCAGAGAAATGTCTTCAGATATGTTAGGTATTTTTATTTGTTTCTTTTTCTGGATAAGTGTTTTTAAAGAATTATTTATAAGTTTTATTCATTCTTATTATTTTTAAATTTCCTATAAGCATATGTTCTCACTTGAGAGAGACAAAGTGAGAAAGCAAGTCACTGGTTTTGAGATTGGAACTATGTTTGGCCATGTGGGAACCCAGCACCTTAACCACTATGCCATCTGTTGGCCCCTCCAGATCAATTTTAAGAAGAGGAGACCAGCAGATGGTGTAATGGTTATGTCATTAGACTCCCATGTAGTCAATCATGGCTTGAGTCCTACACTCCATGACTTAGAAAACATACCAAGCGTGAGTGTGCCCAAAATCCCAAGAGGAGAAGGGATTGCGGTATGGCTATTCCTCCTGGGGGTGGTGGTGGTGGTGGTGGTGGTGGTGGGGTGGTGGTGATTTCTGTCTTTCTGTTTCTTTCTCTGGCAAGCTCATGTACCCTATCACAAAAGAAAAAAAAAGTCTCTCTTAAAAGAAAAAGGAGAAGGTGAAGAGAACTATAAATATAAAGAAAAATGTAATAACATTTGTTAAGAGAGGAAAATGGAAAAATGGCATGGTAGAAGCTGGCGCTAAAATTCTATAACTGATTGCTACCTTATTGCAAAGCCTGCAGGTGATATTATCACATAAATTAAATATCATTGGTTAAATATTTAGTAGTATCAAGGCCAGCAGGTGGTGTGGTGGTTAAAGTGCTGGAATTCCTACATGGCTGACCACAGTTCAAGTCCTGGACCTAGTGGCTTGCTTTCTTGCTTTCTTTCTCTCTGTGTGTCTGTCTCTCTCTGGTCAAATTAAGATAAGTGAATGAATACATAAAATTAATTAATTCCTTAAAAAAGCATTTAGTACCATCTTACAATCCTGTCTATTGTCTACCATTATGTTGCTAACAAGAATACCTGAGACTGAGTGATTTAGGAAGAAATAGAGGTTTATTTGATTCACGATTCTGGTGTCTAGAAATTCCAAAGGCATAAAGTTGTCATCGGTCCAATCTATGTCACAGCCTGACTTACAGGAGCAGAGAGAAAGGTGGGTGCATGCAGAGAGAGCAAACCGGGACAGCCACATTTTTTTTTTTTAATAACCTGCTTTCTCAAGAACTATTCCCCTATCACCAGAGCTAGAACTCACCAGTGCCTCACAAAGCAACATTAATCCATTCCTGAGGCTGATGCTTCCAGACCTTGTCACTGCTCACCAGGCCTCACGACTGCAGTGATGCTACATTAGAGGCCAAATTTCAAAACAAGAACCTCTTGGGGTCAAATTGTTATCCAAGCCAGAACAGCCCCTCACTGTGTAGCTTTGCATTCTTTTCTGATTCTTGTTATGTTCTGGCAAGAATTTCTGTGAAAGTTTCTTAAAGAGTCGTTTACAGTCAAAATGCTGTTAGCAATGTGAATAGGTGTCAGTTACATTTAACCTTAAAAGTGTTACATTTTTATATTCTCAAATTAATAGTGTGAATATTTACTTTAGTCACTAATATTTCCTCAGGAGTCCCAGGAAACAAGTTGACATTCAGTAAAATATGTATAGGGTCGACCTATTGAATTAGTGGTCTTTCACAACCACTTTCTTGGCTAAAGAGTCTATCTTTTTTTAACATGGGGTGGTGGGGGTGTGGTGGTGGGGTGGTGGTGATTTCTGTCTTTCTGTTTCTTTCTCTGGCAAGCTCATGTACCCTATCACAAAAGAAAAAAAAAGTCTCTCTTAAAAGAAAAAGGAGAAGGTGAAGAGAACTATAAATATAAAGAAAAATGTAATAACATTTGTTAAGAGAGGAAAATGGAAAAATGGCATGGTAGAAGCTGGCGCTAAAATTCTATAACTGATTGCTACCTTATTGCAAAGCCTGCAGGTGATATTATCACATAAATTAAATATCATTGGTTAAATATTTAGTAGTATCAAGGCCAGCAGGTGGTGTGGTGGTTAAAGTGCTGGAATTCCTACATGGCTGACCACAGTTCAAGTCCTGGACCTAGTGGCTTGCTTTCTTGCTTTCTTTCTCTCTGTGTGTCTGTCTCTCTCTGGTCAAATTAAGATAAGTGAATGAATACATAAAATTAATTAATTCCTTAAAAAAGCATTTAGTACCATCTTACAATCCTGTCTATTGTCTACCATTATGTTGCTAACAAGAATACCTGAGACTGAGTGATTTAGGAAGAAATAGAGGTTTATTTGATTCACGATTCTGGTGTCTAGAAATTCCAAAGGCATAAAGTTGTCATCGGTCCAATCTATGTCACAGCCTGACTTACAGGAGCAGAGAGAAAGGTGGGTGCATGCAGAGAGAGCAAACCGGGACAGCCACATTTTTTTTTTTTAATAACCTGCTTTCTCAAGAACTATTCCCCTATCACCAGAGCTAGAACTCACCAGTGCCTCACAAAGCAACATTAATCCATTCCTGAGGCTGATGCTTCCAGACCTTGTCACTGCTCACCAGGCCTCACGACTGCAGTGATGCTACATTAGAGGCCAAATTTCAAAACAAGAACCTCTTGGGGTCAAATTGTTATCCAAGCCAGAACAGCCCCTCACTGTGTAGCTTTGCATTCTTTTCTGATTCTTGTTATGTTCTGGCAAGAATTTCTGTGAAAGTTTCTTAAAGAGTCGTTTACAGTCAAAATGCTGTTAGCAATGTGAATAGGTGTCAGTTACATTTAACCTTAAAAGTGTTACATTTTTATATTCTCAAATTAATAGTGTGAATATTTACTTTAGTCACTAATATTTCCTCAGGAGTCCCAGGAAACAAGTTGACATTCAGTAAAATATGTATAGGGTCGACCTATTGAATTAGTGGTCTTTCACAACCACTTTCTTGGCTAAAGAGTCTATCTTTTTTTAACATTTTCTTTTAAAGTTTTACATACATAGGTATTTTTTTCTCTGCAAGTTCTTTGTCTTCTCTCTCCATGTACTTATTGTCTTTCTTGGGCTTTAAACTCTTTGTATAACAAAAATATTAGTCTTCAGAGAATATTTTCTATTACTAATTCTCTGAGCTGTATTACTTTTCTTCACTCTTAGCTAATGTTTCTGTGGGAGATATTTCGATTACTTCATGGAACTGTTCAGTCAGTTTAACGCATATAGATTTTCTGTATCTTGGATCAATAGTTGTTTTCTAAATTATTTATTTTGAAATATTTATAGCATGGAAGCCAGTGCTTTTAAAACATTTAAGTGAGATAAATCCAAACCTACATTGAACTATTTGACTTGCTATTTGCAGAAGTTGCTGTCATTTCTGTAAAGGGACATGAAGGCGAATGTAAGAGAATTAGCTTTACTTTTCATTTATTCTATTGTGACAGCCACTCTCCTATCCTTCCCTGATGAGTTTTTTGAATATCGTGTTAGTATTAGTGAATTTTTACGACCAGATGTCTTGCCTGGTGGGTTAGTGTATCTGTTGGATGATAATTGTAGCATTGCTGTTCTAACTACATAAACTCACTTGATAAAACATTCTCAAATGAGGGTGTAACAAGAGACTCATTACCCCCAAGGTAATGCTCCCTGCTGTTCTGGCAAGGGAATGAAACCCTGATGGAATCTAAATGGCCCTCCTAGGGCCAGGGTTGGGTGGCACAGAAGAGGCAGGGGGATGGAGGTGGTGGCCTCAGATTCTCTGGGCTCTGCGTCTGGCCAAACCCTGCATCTGGTGTTGACCAGGAAATCTGGTGCCAATGACATACAATGTCACATCTGTTTCTGACAAATGTTTAAGCACTGAGTTCTTCATTGCCTGGCATGGAAACCTGGCATCTAGTACTTCTAAATATAGGTTCGAGATTTCTGCAGATTTGGGGTTCATGTACCCTTGCTCCATTTTTCTGTTTCGGATCAGATTTTTATTTTGCTCTTCTACTATGTAGTTTTGAAGGGTCATTTTAGCCACATTCTGTTGCCACAGATTTTTTAAGTCACCTGTTTTGGCATCTCAGTGAATATTTATCATGAATTCTACCTCCATGTTTAGTATGGAATCCTTGGTATGACTATTTTCCATCATTATACATACAATGAAAATAGTTTTTATGGAAGGATAACTTTGGTATTTAGAACCCTCAAAAATTACATGGATATATCAGGCCATTAATTCATTAATTCATTTAATATTTATAACAATGCTATGTAAGATAGCTGTTACTCTATTTTCGTAAGGTAGGAAGTTGAGGTTTAGGTAGACTATGTTGACTTAACCAAGATTCTGATGCCCAGTTCCCACTTAATCCTTCACACCATTCAGCATCCACGTCCCTAAGCCAGGCCAGGCCACTGTGTTACTGAAGTCCTAGTGGGTATTTCTGCTTTTCGAGACCCTGCATTCTATCACAGCATATTAAATCAAAAATGTTGCTTTCTCCAGAATCCGCCTTTACCTTTTCACTTTCTATTATAACCCAGTTCTCCTCACTGAATTTCTGTGCTGCTGTCTTTCGGTCCAGTTTATATCCTTCTTAAAGGTTGAAAGTTTGGGTTTTCCTTGGCTTGCATCTGAAAGGCAGATAGTTAGAGCTCATGATCAGTTTACAATGAATGGATCATTTATTTTTAATTTTCTCGAGCATGTAACATTCACATCTCATTCCTTTTTAAAAAAAATTATTGCTGCCTGCTAGTTATTTTTGAATGTGTATTCCTAGAGTTGACTTTTTAACAGGTTGGCTTCAAATCCAAAAGGTATAAAAGAATCTATATTGAGTAACTGTTATCTGAAATGCTTGAGAAGACTAGAATGTTTTCGATTTTGGATTTTTTTTTTTTTTTAATATTTGCATGTATCATGGGGAGGGCCCAAACCTCATGAAATCCATTTAGGTTTCCTATATACATTATCCACAGAGCCCAAAGGTTATTGTATACGTGGGTTTTGAATTGCAGCATTTTGACTGTGATCTGTCATCTGAGGTCAGGTTTGGAACTTTCCACTTGTGTCGCATCAGCGCTCAAATCATTTGGATATTGGAGCCTTTCAAGTTTTCAGATTAGGGATGTGCAGTGGGTACTAATAATAGTTAACTACTCCTACTTGGCACTCACTGTGTGCCAGACATCCTGCTCTGCGTTTTTACTGCATTACTTAATCCTCACCAAGGTGACGCAGTTGGCCATCCTCACTTTATGAATGAGTGAACTGGAACAACAGAGATGCACCTGAACCCTAAGCTGGTCTGGGTTTTATCTTTGGACCAGCGCAGTGTCCTCTCCTTTGGAAAACCTTTCATGACCAGAATCTCTTTTCTGGGCTGCTCAGTGCTGGCTGTCCATCCAGACATTTTTCTTACATTGCACTTAATACGCTTTCTCTCATTTCCTCCTTAGATTATAGCTTCCTCGAGACAGGTACCTTGTCCCTTGTCTTACACTTTTTTTTTTTTAATTAAAATTTTTTTTTTTTTATTTGCAGGTCCAAAACTTCACACTATATACTTAAAAAGCCAATACATTGCTAGGACTGATTTTCCCATTTTAAAAAAATGGTTACATATGGTCTACTTAGAATTCTCAAGAAAACCATAGCCGTCTGTAAACTCCAGAGCACCTCATACCAACAGATATAAACCATATATGGAGTATACTGTGTAGACCGAATGAAGAGAGATGGTTTTAAACCTCTGTACATGTGTATAGGAGTTGCCACCAAGGACAAGGAGGATCTTGACAGCCCTACAGTCTAACCTGTCTTCTTATTTTTTCCCTTTTTATTTTCTATAGGGTGTATGTGCTCACTAGAGAGAGGCAGAGAGAAACTGAGAGACAGGAAAAGTAAGAAATCACCTCTTAGGGGGGTGGCCATGACACGATCCCCTCTCCTCCATTCTCCTCTCAGGATTTCGGGCACACACACACACACACCCCACACGTCTCAAGCCATTGGTTCTGGGACTCAAATCACGCAAGGGGCCATTTGGGATCTAGCGCCTCAACCACCAGACCCCCTGCTGGCCCTGGCCTACTTATTTTTATCCAATATTCTTCATGGTTTCAGGAGGATTTTGTATATTCTGATTGCATGCTTTGTAAACTTTTACAGAAGGCAGAGAGAAATGTTTATGTCCTGCTGTTTAAACACTGCAGACTCGTACTGTCTGTATTCTGCAAGTGGTTCTGTTACCTAATTCAGTCTTTCTGAGTATTGGTCACATGTGAGGGGACCCCTCCAAAAGTTTGTGAACAAGTGGAATTAAAGCACTGGTTCATTTTGTTACACAACGTTTGGAAATCCATACATAGCGTGTTTTGTTTGTAATGTCGTTGCCTGTGACCTTTTTGAAGACCTCTTACATGAGAATCACAGGCTTTCTTTTCGTTGTCTTTTTGTAAATGAAAGATTCTTAGGTGACGTCTTCAGAGTCACAGAATTAGAATCTCAGGGAGAAAGGAACAGAGGACCCCACGTAAGTCTGATGAACATCGAAGAATAGGAACTACCCTCAATATGTTCCAAATACTGTCTGGGAAAAGAGCGTTACGTCACCAGTAGTATTTGGACTATTGCGCAGTTATTTCCCACTTAATAGCTGTCGAGAGCACTGACATTTATCTGGTTATACTGCTGTGTATTTTACAGTTGATTTGTGCTGGTGCGTTCTGTGGATACTCTAATTACTCTAAACCATATGGCCATGGCAGGCAGCTGACAAATGGGTTACGATTTCCCAGGCTGAAAAAAAAGAAGCCATCTTTGCTTTTCTTGTTTGGGAGAAATTGGAATTTGGGGCGTTGAGCTGGTCCTGGCTTATTTTCACGGACGTTACAGCTTTTACACACAGGCTTTTCCTGGCGGTTAGTGGAGGAGAGGAACCTCCTGTTGTGGCAGAAACTTCATCGGTTCTCAGGAAAGATTATTTGTACCATCCATGGGCCAAAACACGTGGGCCTGTTCCCTCAGTAACAGCTGGAACCTTCAGGTGGGGCCTCCTCAGGACATATAGCCTGGAGTGGTATTGGCAACTGTCCCTTGTCAAAAGCCGCACTGTGGAGAATTGTTTAAAGAACAGTCAGTCTGAGTATTTTATTCTAGAGTTTATCCCTGTATTAAAGTGAGCCATCCAAAAGGTGTTTTTAAAATTTCTCATCTTCGGGACCAACCAATGGCATAGTGGTTATGTCGCTGGAGTCCCACATATTCTACTGTGGTTTGAATCCTGGATCTGGTGGCTTGAAACTCATGCTGGGTGCACGTGTGTGCATGCCCCAAAATCCCAAGAGAAGGGAGGAGATGGCGTGGCCATCCCCCCTGGGGGGTGATTTCTAGCCTTTTGTTTTTCAATTTCTCTCTGTCTCTCCAGCAAGTGCACATGCCCTATCACAAAAGTCTCTCCCTTTTAAAACAAGAAAAAATTCTCATTTGGCATCTCCCACTTTATTTCCTTATTTAGAAAAGAGAGCTTGAGTCATGGGCATTGGGGATTTATCTTGCAATTACTTATCCAGCAGGAGCATTGGTATAGATAATTGGGCTTCTTTTTTTTTTTTTTTTCAATTTAATAAGTAAATACAAGCTGAAACTTACTAAAAATGTGACAGATTAGAAAAAGCTCAATATTTCTTCTTGCCACATAGATCATATTGACAATTACTTTTCATGAACTGGGCTGACAGTGTGATAATGGAAGAACGGCTGGTCCTTCATTTACAAGGGGTCAATCTGCGATTTATCGGCTCCGAGATGGTGTGACGTAGTCAGTAGAAGCAGTACTTCAAGTACCTGTAGATGTATTGTTTCCACTTTGAGTACAGTATTCAATAAGTTACATAAGCTACCCAATCCTTTATTGTAAACGAAGCTGTGTTACCTGTTTTTGCCCAACTCCAGGCTCACGTAAGTATTTTGAGCATGTGTGCTTGGCTAAGCTATGATTTTAGGTAGGCTAGGAGTGTTAAGTGGATTTTCGACTCAGTATTTTTATCTTAGGATGGGCTTGTGATCCCACTGTTCAAGGAATATCTGTATATTGCTTTGGTTCTAATTATTTTAGAACACTCAGCATTTTTCTGCCTTTTTTCCATATTCCTGATTTCTAATTTATGCCTTATTTCTCCAAACAAAAGGAGACAGTTGTACATTCTTCAGGAAAAAAATTTCTATTCAATTGATTATTATTTTTTTTCTAAATGAGTCATCTTATCCTAACAGAAACCTGTACATTAAAATATATTCATATATATATATATATATATATATATATATGAGAGGTTTTTCCACAATGAGTGACTGGGTAACTGGATACACTTAAAAGTGTGTATTTACTGTAAAGGTATTTTATATCCTTATTTTATTAGTTAGGAGTGCATTAATTTTTTTTTTGGAGAGGTTTTTTGCTATAGGGCACATGCATTTGCCAGAGAGAGAGAGAGACAGGCAGACAGACAGCCATAAATCACTCCCCTGGGTGGATGGCCACGCTGTAATCCCTTTTCCATTCTCCTTTCGGGATTTTGGGCATGCACGCACATGCACCTGGCGTGAGTTTAAGCCACCGGGTCCGGGACTCGAAGCGTGGTCAGCTACATGGGAGTCCAGCTAAATGGCCATTTTGCTACCTGCTGGTCCCACGAGTGCATTACTAGTAATTGGCAAAAGCATGAGGATATTTTGAATAGACAGGGATTTGATTTTACAAATCTCTTGGTGTAGAAGTGGAGAGTTGATGTTACCATGGCACTGGGTTCTTCCTATATTTTCCCTCACTTTGGCATCCTTAGAGCATAATAATTTATCCTTAAGCTTCGTCTCATCTCAAAATTCTGAAGTTGTCAACTGGCTTCAGTCCTTCTAGATATTATTTCCAAGGAGGAAGAAAGAGCGTGAAAGGCTTTCGTCTGCTCTCTTCTTCCCCTGCCAGGAGTTAGTTATATTTTATTGATCAAAACTATGACATATATGACCACTGTTGTGTGTAAGGGAGATGGAAAAAATAATAATGTTACGTTTAGCCTGTATTACAGGAGAGAAAAGGAGGTCTGTGAATTGCTGCTTTTATGGTCTCTGTCAAGTGTCCTTATTGAAAATAGATCAGTATTTTTTCTGTTTTGTCTTTAGTACAGCTCTTTTTCCTCGTCATAATTCAGTGTAGGAATTCAGAGCATATTTTATCTGAGTCTGTTCACTTAGATGATGCCTTTTTTGAGGTACAGATTATATTTTGTAATGTGTTGAGTTTAGTTATTTGATAAATTATTTTTAAAGAGATTTTTGCTATAGGGTGCATGCACTTACCAGAGACAGATAGAGAGACAGAGAGATAGAGACAGATAGAGAGAAGCACCTTCCCAGGGGGGATGGCCATGCACAATCCCTTTGCCCCCACTCTCTTCTTGGAACTTTGGGCACCCATGCACATGTGCCCGGTGTGAGTTTTAAGCCACCAAGCCTGGGACTCAAACTGTGGTCAACTAGGCGGAAGTCCAGCTACGTAACCATTACACCATCTGCTGGCCCCATTATTTGATTAATTCTAAGAGACGTATGAGTAGATAGCATATTGAAAACTTCAGTACTTTTCAAATGTTGCCTTTCTAGTCTTTGGAAGTTTCTAAGTTTTGTGAGAAAACCTCAACACTGTGGCTAGAGATGAGCACAAATGGCAATTTTCATACCAGAATAGCATTAGAGGTGCTTTCTCAGAATCAGATTGAAGGAAGAGGACCATAAAACACCGGAAAGTAAGGAAAATTATGTACTTCATAAAACAGGTATTGCTTATTTTGAGAATAAATGAGGAGAAAAACAATGTGACAGCAAAGGTACTTTGTAAACCAGAACAGATAGCGTGGGCTTCCAGTCCCGTCTACCATGTCCAAGTATATACGCTTCTCATGTAAACTTACCTCTTGGACCCTTGCCTTCCTCAGCCTGCTTTTTTTTTTTTTTCAACTAAAATTATTTTTTAAAAGGTATTTTGCCATAGGGCATGTGCACTAGCTAGAGAGAGAAACCCAGAAAGGGAAAGCTAGAAATCAACCCTCGTGCCACAATCCCTCCTCCATTTTCCTCTTCAGATTTTGAGCATACATGCATAAGAACCTGGAGTGATTTTCAAGCCACTGGGTCCAGGACTCGAATTGTAGTCAGCTCTCTGGGAGTCCAGCCCCTTAACTACCATGTCAGATGCTGGCTGGACCCATCCTCAGCTTTTTATATAAACATTGATTATGCTAACCTGACGGTGTCATTTGGCTCCTACATCCAGAAAACTGCTTGATACATGGTACGTGTTGGTTACCTGTTAGTTTCCTTTATTGACTGAATAAAGGTGCATAGAATGCCTACTTTCAGAAGCAGGGCGTGCCCAGGTCATTATCTCTGGTCTTGTCAATTTGTCTTTCATGTGAAAGAAACCCCTATTTTATCAACAGCCCAACAGTCACGCTTAGAATGGCACAGTGGAAGCCTGTATTGAGTGACTACTTGTGATGAGAAAGCCACTCTAAATCCATTTTGGAATGAATGAATTTCATGTACTCAGTAAAGTTCGGTAGGATTTTTTTGACTTTTAGGAAATACGATTGTGCTTTCAAAACCTTTTATTTTTGTTTGTTTCTTTATAGTTTTTTGTTTTTCTTCAAACCAGGATTTTAAGAGCGGTCTTGGCATTACCATAATCCCTATGAATGTAGCAAATGTAAAGCAAGTGGACCGAACTGTGAAACAGTCTTTTGAAATCATCACTCCCTACAGGAGTTTCAGGTAAGCTATTTGTTTTTTTTCTTTTTTTGGAGAGCTTTTTGCTATAAGGCGCGTGCACTCGCCAGACAGATAGAGAGAGACAGAAAGCAAAAAATCACCCCCCCCCGTGGGGGATGGCCAACGCCACAATCCCTTCTCCTCCAGTCTCCTCTCAGGATCTTGGGCACACACACACAAACTCCCAGCATGAGTTTAAGCCACTGGGTCCAGGACTCAAACCGCGGTTGACTACATGGGAGTCCAGCGACATAGCCATTAGGCTAACTGCTGGTCCCTCAGGTAAGCTATTTTTAAACAGCGCTTGTGTGTTCTGCTATAGGAAGGCATGGTTGATGCTGCACCTTCGTATTGCTAGTGGTGATTTTTATCTCTTAGAGGACACTTAAAATTTTCTTTCTCACATTGTTTAATTTATTAGCTAGCATGTAAAAACACTTTGTAAAAGTGACTCAGATAGTCTCACACAAAGAAGCTTCTTCATGAAATTGCAGTGGTTTCTTTTCTTAATACCTCATTTTCTTCGTAAGTTAGGTGAATATGTTAATTATTTTATTAACAACGAGTGGCAAGTTTCTTTATATTTAGAAGGAATAAAATGAGCATAGTACACTGTCTTTGTATTCTTATTTACCTTTTTATAGCTTAATCAAATACAATCATTCCTTTAAGATTATGCCCTGGGACCAGCAGATAGTGTAATGGTTACGTCACTGGACTCCCTTACAGTTGACCGTGGTTCGAATCCTGAAAACTCACGCCAGGTGTGTGTGCATGCCCAAAATCCTGAGAGGAGAATGAAAGAGAAGGGATTATGGCATGGCCATCCCCCCTGGAGAGTGATTTCTTGCTTCTGTGTGTTTCTTTCTAGCTTTCTGGAGAGCACATGTGCCCTTTAGCAAAAATCTCTCTAAAAAAGAAAAAAAAAAAAGATTTTTCTGTAGCAATTACAATTGCTTCATTTGATTTCCTCATGCACTCCAGCTTAAAATAAGGAATTTAATGGCTTTTGCAATACTTACTGATCCACAGATTTTAGCATTTTGCTACCTATCTTGTATTATGGTATTCTATTAACTGTGTCATTACTACAATGAAGCAGAATTTATTACAGCATAGCAGGTATTTTACAGTGACTCTTTTTTTTTTTTTTTTTTGGAGAGTCTTTTGCTATAGGGTGGATGCATTTGCCAGAAGGACAGAGAGAGACAGAGAGACAGAAAGCAAGAAATCACCCCCCAAGGGGGATGGCCATGCCATTATCCCTTCTTCTCCATTCTCCTCTCGGAATCTTGGGCACATATGCACATGCACCCAGTGTGAGTTTACGCCACCAGGTCGGGGACTCAAATCGTGGTCTACTACATGGGGATCCAGCGACAGAGTCATTACACCAACTGCTGGTCCCACAGTGACTCTTTTGTGTACAGAATAAGTGACTAGTCAGTGTCTGTTGAGTTCAACTGTATTCATTTGACATATATAATCAACAGACCCCAGGATACTGTACATGTTAGAGGCTATTTTTTCTAGGCCTTTGAAGGACTGGCAGTTACTTAGCAATTTCAAAGATGCTACCTTGTCTGTTACTTATTTTATCTGTCAACATATTTCCACTGGCTGAAATTCTGAGAAAGAAATAATACATTAAGAGTACCAAGCTTTGTTTTCATCATGTGCAGAAACTGAAATGCAGGTATTGGCTGTAACTGACATCTAATAGAACTCAAAACCACTAACGTTATCGTTATCATAGCAGTGCTGGAATTAAAAGATGCCTCAAAGTATCATCTGTGTAGACTACTTACTCTCATTAAGGATTATTTAGAGCATGTTAACCATCTACTGTGTTCATTATAGTTCAGAGCATTTTCAACTTTAGAACAGAGCATTTTAACGTGAAGCATCATTTAGTGAGTCATGGTCAACTGAGTACAGAGCACCATAACACCTTCTCTGGCACGTCATAGATACTCATTTTTTTTTCTCTTTTTTCCTTTATTTATTGGGTTGTTGGAAAAGTCATGATGCATTTTTGCATAGAAAAGTATGTCATGAGTTTTCCAATGACCCTTTATTTTATTTCCTTCGTGAGCAAAAGAGACAGAAAGTGAGAGTTACAGAGAGACAGCATCCACCTCAGAGCCTTAGTGTTGTGATCTTTTTCCGTCTTCGGCTAGCCCCATATTGTGGCCCACAGGTGCATGGCGCACTCAGGGAAGTGTGTGGGTGCAAACCTGGGACCTTCCCATCTGGATCAGCCTCTTGGCTTTGCAGTTAGCACTACACCAGTGCCCGGCCCTCAGGTCGTATTTCTTGAAGGAGTGAACTGGTGGTATTTAATGTTTTATGTCTACACTCAAGTACCAGTAGCACCAAGAATCAGAATAACCCAGAACATGGTTAAAAATGAGTCAGTACTGTTAGAATAGTAAAACCAGTTAGAACTTTTTTTGATTTCTCAGTTTTTTGAAGCCATCTGGACAGGCTTCTAATTAAAAAGTGAATCTATTTTTAAGTCTGGGGGGGGACATCATTTCAGGTGGGTGTTTTTGAAAATTTAGTTTCAGACTCTCATGACATACCTGCTTGGCAAAATATCCCAGTAGTCCTGAAATTCTGCCAGTCTCGTATTGAATATTATAGCCATGATCTCTCATTGTAGCTTTTTTGACCTAACAAGGCGATTTTTATATCGTGGTTAGAAAAATGTGTGTGTTCATTTGGATTTAAGATCTACAAACAAAAGTCCTAAGCCATGGGGAAATTTAAAGACAAGAAAAACAATTGTGAAATTAGATGATTTTTAACTGAAAAGGCCATCCAAAACTGTCCGGAGGGTAGACTTGTCAGCTGCTGTTTAATTTGAGAGTGAAATGAATATGCACATTGAACACACTGCTTAATTGGCCTTTACAAGGGCAATCGATAACGCTGAAACGTTCGTTGTTGCAGCTTTACAGCCGAGTCTGAGAAAGAGAAACAAGACTGGATTGAAGCTGTGCAGCAGTCGATAGCAGAAACCCTCTCTGACTACGAAGTAGCTGAGAAGATTTGGTTCAACGAGTCTAACAGGAGCTGTGCAGATTGTAAAGCCCCGGATCCCGACTGGGCATCTATCAATCTCTGTGTTGTCATCTGTAAGAAGTGTGCAGGTAATTCACGATGCATCGTGCTCATCACCGCTCTGTGGCAGATCAGCACTAAAATGTTCTTTGTCGTCATGTGTCTTAGCTAATGGTTGTGAAAAGTAAAATCAGACTAATCCCACTGAAATCAAATTCAGAAATATAATTCTAAATGTCTCCTTTGCATGACGTGGCTGTCAAAATCGATTTTAGCATGTAATCCTATTTGTGCCTACGAGGCTATGGATTTTAAAAAGACAATGTCGACATTTGGGGATTTTTTAAGTGTGTGTGTGTGTTTCAGAGAGCACCCTGAACAAGCTTGCATTTTTATGTGGAGGTTTGCCCATTTTTCCCAGTCATGTTTTTGTGAGATGTGTTTCACATCAGGGCTGCTCTGAGATCTTAACTTAGTATATCAGATCCGAGATCTTAGAATAGGAAATTCTAGTAGAAACATCTCACAAGAGCATTGGTATTTATGACAATCCACTGGTACTATGTCTGGTTTTCTTGAGTGACCTGATCATCTGATCTCAGGGTCTGGGAGCTCAGAGTTGTTAGGTGAGAAGAGGGACCAGCTGGTCATGTAACAGCTTAGGTATGTGGTCATCGAGGTCTTGGAGGAAGTTAACTACAATCTCAACCTCACTTCCATTTTCCAGTACCTATTCTCTCCTCTATGTCCCACCCTACACACACACCTAGAATACCAGCTATGGTGTTGGTTGGAGATATTAAAAATGATACATAAGGGGACCAGCAGTTAGCATAATGGCTATGTCGCTGGACTTCCATGTAGTCGGCCGCCGTTCGCGTCCCGGACCCGGTGGCTTAAAACTTATGCTGGGCGCATGTGTGTGCATGCCCAAGATCCCAAGAGGGGAATGGAGGAGAAGGCATTGTGACATGGCCATCCCCCCTGGGGGATGATTTCTCGCTTTCTGTCTCCCTGTCTCTCTCTCTGTCTGTCTAGTGAGAGCACACGCCCTATAGCAAAAACCTCTCAAAAAAAAAAAAAAGTGATACATAAGACCCGGTGTTTTCTCCACACTTGCATACATATCATTTCAATAGAGCATGGTAGATGCAGGACTAGAGTTGAGTGCAAAGTCGATGAGGGAATATAGAGGAGGAGCACCTGACTTAGCCAGAGCGAAGACAGCAAGGACCCACCATGCCACCTGTTGCTTCATGCCCAGAATGCTTTGTCACGCTCTGTTCTGCAACACTTCTCATCATACTGTGTTAGATTCCTCACCAGCTAATTAACAGGATCAGTCACAACAACAGATGTCAGCAGTCACCTTTGAGTGTTTATCCCTCTCCTATTTTTTTCTCTCCAGTCGTACTGGAAGAGAGCCGTCCAAGGCTGTTCTCCTCACGCTTTCCCCCTTCTTAGGATCCTCTGTCACTTAGTCTTTTAAGTAACTATTCAACTGTGGTTTCTCTTGTTTTAGCGTATAAACTTGCTTGCGTCTGTCTCGCTAACACCAGCCACTTTCTGGTCTAGGGCTCACCATGTTTTCCCTTTCAGAGGCCAGGTATTTTCAAAAGTAGCAGTCTGTGTGGGTTTTCATCATTTCTCCTTCTAGTCTTTCCTCAGCATTCTGTACTCCGCTTTCTTTTCTCTCTCCTCCAGTGGAAGTATTTTTATCACATCGACCATAATATCTTAGCTCTCAGTTTCCGTGGGGTCAGTTCCTATCTTTACTGTCTTTTCCTCAGCACTGAGACCTTGACCAGTATATGTCCCTCTAAGCTCTCTGTCCTCCCAGCACACCACTCTCCCCCACCCCCTTTGTTCTTTTTCAGGTTACTTTCCATCTCTTTCTTGCTAAAGTGTGTGTGACATTCTGTGCTTCCTCTGCAGCTCTCTTCCACCTCATTGTTTCTGAGTGATGTAATGTGTCACTTGAAGTCAGCAATCGTTTTTAAGCATGTCATTCGCACTCTCATGAGCACCAGACTTTGACCATCATCTTCTAACTCGAATCTCTATTTCAGTTTGCCAAAGATACTTCAGAAATAACAAGCAAAAATTGAAGCCCTCATTGCCGTCCCTAGCTCAGTATATAAATCTACAACTTTTTTTTACATTCCTGATCTTGGTTATATTAATCACAAGCAATATCATTGTCCACCCTACACTCAAGACCAAGGCTTGATGGCCGTCTTGGCCTTTCCTCATCACTGAGTCCTGTGAGTTTTATCTTCACGGTGGCTCCAAGTCTGTCTTCCCTCTCTTGTTTCTGTTTTTTCTCACCTAGGCTATTTCAACAATCCTTTTCCACCATTCCTACGAGATTTTTAGTTTTTCTTTTCTCTTGAGTATTGACTTTAGGTAGACTTCAGACATACAAACCTATGCAAGTTCCTGCCAAAAGATTTTGTCTTTGTGCTCTGAATAGTTTCTGTTTCAAGAAAGAAAGGGAGTAACCTCTTACCTAATGTAGGAAAAGAAAACTTGGCTCATAAGGTGAAGGATCCTTATCTTCTATACTTGTATACTTACTCTCCTTAGCCTGAAAGGCATCTGGTATATGCCTGGGTACTCAGTAACGACTCAGTGATGGCTCATTGAAATGATGATAATAGGTTATTGGGGGCCAGCCCAATAGCAAAGCCATTAAGTGCTGTGTGTGGAAAGCCAGATTCCACGTGGCCAGCCACAGTTTGAATCCTGGCCCCAGTGGCTTGAAAAACTAGCCAAGTGAGGGTGTGCTTATGGCATGGAGAAATAAAGGAAAACAGTTTATACCTCTCTTTTCTCTCTGGAGACCCCATGCACATATTGGCAGTTAAAAAGGATGTTGGGCACTTTCACTCTTGTCCAGGCACAATAGTAGAATAAAGAATCCACAACAGATTTTAAAGTACGTATTTATTCGATTTGTAGCTAGATTTTTTTAATAGAGGAATTAGCATTCATGTATACATGGAATTTAAATAAAACCATTATAAAAGGTTTTCATATGCCTATGATTTTAAATTACCATATGAAGCAAAATTATATGTATGCACGTACATATGTACACACATATGTACATGCATGCATATGTATGTGTATATTTGCATATATATATTCTTTTAAAAGTGTATATTTATAAGGGTTCAGAGTGGTGATGAAGGTAATTACTGCTATCTTGATAGTGGTTGGTTATGATTTTACATAAATGTTACCACTACTCTTAACACTATGGGCATTGAGGAAAACATAGATATTGCTGTGTGTTGAGAAGATATTTGTTTTTAGAAGATAAATTTACATGCACATGAAAATGCAGTTGTTTTTTGACTTCAGGACAGCATAGATCTTTGGGACCAAAAGATTCTAAGGTGAGAAGTCTCAAAATGGATGCCAGCATTTGGAGCAATGAGCTCATTGAGGTAAGTTTTGTTTCATTGTGGGGTGGTAGTTAACAGGACCTGGGGACAAGATACTCATGGAGTAGCATGAATCACTTTAGGAGCTAATAGTGCAGGTTGCGAACCCCTTATCCAACCATTCAGGAACAGACGTATTTGGGATTTCTAATTTTTTTTTTTTTTTTTTTTTAAGATTTTGGAATATTTGCATATATGTAATGAAGTATCTTAGGGATAGGGCCTAAATCTAAAGATGAAATTCACTTATGTTTTCACATAACACCTATCCTACCTTGGAGGTCATTTTATAAAATATTTTTTCATTGCAGCATTTTGAATGTGACTTAGCATGCTCAGGCATGGAATTTTCCATTTTTTACATCAAAGTTTTGGGTTTTGGAGCATTTTAGATTTCAGATTTTTGGATGAGAGATGCTCAACCTGCAGTGGCTTTGAAAGTGCTTCCTAAGCGAGATAAAGTTATTTTAAAAATAAAAAGCACCAATTTTAATGGTAATAACTACTTTTAACATCTTGACAGCTGTTTTAAAAGCTTTTTGAAAAGAACTCTTTGCTTTTCATCCAGCATGGGAAAAATAGAAGAAAAATGAAAACATTCGGCAGAATTTACTATGTTCTTACCAACTGAGGTTGGGTCTAACTTCCTTCTCCTGTGTCCTTGTTCACTACCACTCCCCCTAGACAGCATTAACCCACCTGCTCAGCCACTTTTTTTTATTTAAAAAAATTTTTTTTATAAGCTCAGTCTTTATTATTTTTTAAAATTTCATTTTCTTTTATACATTCAATCATGTTATTTAGCTTACAAAGTGAATATTTCAACATGTGAACATTTCTCCCTAATCCAGTTGATAAAACTATAAAATTATCTTCAACAGATAATACCACATTTCCTTGTCCCGTTAATGCTTTGCCTCTGCATTTTAAACCTATCTATCTCAATATGAGTTTCAAAGAATAGCAATCTTGTACAGCAATTGCAGTTTCTTTCCAAGTTAATTTTCCCCCATTATTTAGAACAGCTTGGCTATGTTAAAAATAGATGTAGTATCTGCTTTCACACTTCATCTTCCTGAAAGATTTGAGTCTTCCATGGGTTTTCTGGTGTTTTATACTAAGTTAAGTGTTAATTTATAAAGTGAGCCAATTTTCTGCGCAAATATATTTTACAAACCAGTACATTTTATAATTTGTTGGCAATTTAGCTTTTCATCGTCATTGGAAACAAAAGAGCGAATGACTTTTGGGCTGGTAATCTTCAAAAGGATGAAGAATTACATGTGGACTCGCCAGTAGAAAAGAGAAAAAACTTTATAACTCAGAAATATAAAGAAGGGAAATTCAGGAAGACCCTTTTGGCATCTCTTACCAAAGAAGAATTAAATAAGGTACTTAGTAACACATCATAGTGGGGATGGACTTTAATGTCTTTTTAAGCATATGCCAAGATACTTGGAAAGAAGTAGTAGAGGATCTGATACAATTAGATACAATTATTATTTTATTTAATTTCCTCTTGTGTGATTGTGCCAGTTGTTTCTGCCGGTTGTTTTACGTTAGGATCCATTATTAAAAGAGGATAAAATCTTTTTCCATAGCTGGACTGTCTTCTAACTCAGATTTATCATGAAAACTTTGACAGCTTTTTCTGTTTTAGGAGCAGGATACCAACTCTAATTTCAGCTCCTGCGTTGCTAATGATGTTACCAAAGTTGACATGGTGGACTTCCTTTATTGTTACAAGCTTTCATTTGCTTAGTGCTGTGGATTTGGCATCTCCTTTGTTTTGGGCAGAAGGATTCTAGGTCTTTGTGTGCCTATTTCTTCACACACACACACACGTATTATTATTATTTTTTACTAAAGACGTCATGCAAAAAGTTTTGTTAAATATCCCTCAGCTCTTCTTTTTCTAAATTGTTGTTTCATCTCTGGCATGTTCGAGAATCTTTTATGTATAGCTATTTATCAATTTTTGCCTTTAGAAACCAATTTTTTTAGTGGCTAAATTTTCTTTCTGTCTCTCTGTTCATTTTTTTTTTTTTTTGAGAGGTTTTTGCTATAGGGCGCGTGCGCTTGCCAGACAGACAGAGACATAGAGACAGAAAGCGAGAAATCACCCCCCAATATTTACCTTCTCTTCCATTCTCCTCTCGGGATCTTGGGCACACACGCACATGTGCCCAGTGTGAGTTTTAAGCCACCGGGTCCAGGACGCGAACCACGGTCGACTACGTGGGAGTCTAGCGACATAGCCATTATGCTAACTGCTGGTTCCCATCTCTGTTCAATTTTTTTTTTCTTAATTTTTGCCATAAGTATATGCACCAGAGAGAGAGAGACTGAGAAATCACCGACACCCCCCCACCCCCCCGGAGGATGGCCATACTGCAGTCCCTTTTTCTCTGTGCTCCTCTGGGACTTTAGGCATGTGTGTATATGTGCCAGGTGTGATTTTCAAGTCAGCAGGTCCAGAACTTGAACAGTACAGTCAGCCATGTGGAAGCCAGTACCTTACTTTCTATATCCCCTGCTTACCCTTCTTGAATATGATTTTTGTTGTTTGTTTGTTTAAGGTTTTTGCCACAGGGCATGTGCACTCGCCAGAGAGACAAAGAGAGATAATGAAAGGGAAAGTGAGAAATCATCCACCTGGGGGGAATGGTCACGCCTCGATCCCTTCTCCTCCAGGCTCCTCCATGGATTTTTGGGCAGACACGCACATGCCCCTGGCATGATTTTCCAAGTCTCCAGATCTGGGACTTGAACTGTTGAGGGTCATGTGGGAATCCAGCTCCTTAACCACCATGGCACCTCTAATATGATTTTATTGGTAATCTTTGTTGATAAGGATCCCTAGGGAAGTAGCATTTTGCTGAACAGTTTGGAAAATACAGATGGTTGTTTATAATTGAAAATGTGAATTATATAAAATTGACTCATATTTCTGTTTTCTTGGTTTACTTCCCCTAAAATAAGTTTTTCTTCATTGTATATCTTTGGAAGTGATAGAGAGAGGATACCACCTACTCTTACAGCAACAGTGTACAATGAGTGCAGGACACATTATGGGATGTTTAGGTGAGGGATTTTCTGGGGACCAGACAAGACGTAGGGAACCATACAGTTATATGTAGGTTTCATTGTGATAGTTAATTTTGCTGGGGATAGAGTTCTCATGGTTCTAACTGTATTATTAAATTAATAGGCCAATATTCCAAATAGTCTTAGAGTAATAAGAGGGTATCTGAAACCTAGATTATGCTTTATCTAATTCTGTATATCAGAGGTCCATAGAATATGTGTGTAAAGAGTACATTGTGGATTTGGGAAGGTCATTGGTGAGCTCTCCTTTGTTTTTTCTTTTCTTTCTTTTTTTGGAGAGGTTTTTGCTATAGGGAGCGTGTGCTCACCAGAAAGACAGAGAGAGACAGAGAGACAGAATGCGAAACATCACCCACCCCACATGGGGGATGGCCACGCCGCAATCCCTTCTCCTCCATTCTCCTCTCGGTATCTCGGGCACGCACGCACACGTGCCCGGCGTGAGTTTAAGCTACCAGGTCCGGGACTCAAACCACGGTCAACTATGTGGGAGTCCAGCGACATAGTCATTATGCCAACTGCTGGTCCCAGGTGAGCTCTCCTTTTGATGTAATGAGGGTAGTTATTTTATTTTTTAAGATTTAATTTTTATTTATCATTATTGTTATTTTTGATTTGCTACAGAGCACTTATGTGAGAGAGAGAGAGAAAATGAGAGAAAGTGAGAAAGCAAGCCACCAGGCCTGGTACTCGAACCATAGTCAGCCACGTGGGAGTCTAGCATCTGTACCACCATGCCACCTGCTGGCCCCAGTGGGTAGTTATTGATATTTGCAAGTGAGGCCTTGTCTGGCACACCCCAATTTCTCCTAAATATTTTACAGAAGTTTACTGTTTGAACTTAAGTCCACTTTGGACTTTTTTTTTTATAGTGGCTTCTTGTTGTCAGTGAAGAATTTTTACAAAAACCAAACCAAACCATAGTTTATTGAACATTTATTTTAGATTTGCCAATTGCTGAATTCTCTTTTAGGTTCTGGAACTACACTTGTGATTAAAAAGTAGATGTACTTCTTTAATTAGACTCAGCTAGTGGAGACTGAGCACAGACTGCTGGACTCCAGTAAATGTATAAACTCAAACTTAGTGTGCTGTGAAGGTAAAGAACAGGGTGATAAGAGAGCGAATAAGAGAAAATACATGTGATTAAATTGGGGTGGCGGTGTCAGACTAATAGGGTAAAAGTAATGGTACTTGTTACGTTTTTTTAATCACTTTTATTTTATAGGCAATAAAAAAATAAGATCCAAAGTGGAGAGGGTGCCCAAGACAACCTAGCAAATTAGGAAAAAGTCAGGTGTAAGAATTCAGACTTCTTGGCAACAGCAGTTGGCATAATGGCTATGTCGCTCGCTGGACCCCCCTTCCCCCTCCTCCCTTCCATAGTAAACTATTTTTTTTACATTTTATTGATTCACAAAATATCTTAAACTAAAAATATGAACAAAGCTAGAATCTAGTGACAAGTACACTGTAATTTTCTTCTGAAACACTTTTTTTCTCTCTCCATTCCTTCTTTTACTAAATTGAGGTATAAACTAACTTATCTGCAAAAAATATTAGGTTAATCTCAATTTGGTCTGTTATTTGCACAAAGTCCAGTAAGAATTCAATTTCTGGGACCAGCAGTTAGCGTAATGGCTATGTCGCTGGACTCCCATGTAGTCGACTGCAGTTTGAATCCTGAACTAGGTGGCTTAAACTCACGCCGGGCGCATGTGTGTGCATGCCCAAGATCCCGAGAGGAGAATCAAGGAGAAGGGATTGTGGTGTGGCCATCCCCCCTGGGGGGTGATTTCTCACTTTCTGTTTCTCTGTCTTTCTCTATCTTTCTGGCGAGTGCACGCGCCCTATAGCAAAAATCAATCAACCAAACAATCAATCAATCAAACAAAAAACCTCTTCAAAAAAAAAAAAAAAAAAAGAAAAAAAAAGAATTCAGACTTCTTGATTCTGAGCTGGGCATTCTAGAGATCAATGTTGAAAAGATGAATACTTTTTAAGTAGTTGAGCCTCCAGAGCAGGAACTTTGAGTATGTCTTGGGCCTTCTTGGCTATATGCTCAGAGCCACTTAGGGGACAGCTGATGACACTTGTCCGGAGGCTGCGTCCCCGGGGGTGCGTTAAGTAGTGATCTGTCTAGATGCACCTTGTCAGGAAGGGGTAAAGTGCTGAGCTTGGGGCTAAAACGCCAGATGGAGTCAGGGCGCTGTAGTCGGAGCATTGGGAAACCAATGGGAACCCATTGAAGTGCGGTCTGACGACTGACATAAAGTGGAATGAACAGGTGAGAATAGATGATAAGGCAGTTCATTCCTTCAAGGCAAAACGAAAACTAGATTATTGTAGTTTTGTTGTTTGTGTGGGGATGATGGAGAGCGGAAGGAAGCAGAGCTGTTTTACTGCCTCCTTCTCCTCTTCTTTTCCCCCTCCCATTTCTGTTCCTAAAAGAAAAGATCCTAAATTTGCCTCATATTCCTCTTTCACAGTTTCTAAGCACAGTAAGTTAAATAGTCAACAGTTCCTGGTGGAAAAAAAAATGTATTAACAATTATATGACAGAACATTCAGTGAATACTTCATTATTACATCGACATGTTTTGAATTTTCTCAACATCAGCCATTATTATAGTGTGTAAGCATACACATGTCTTCCAATGCAAATTCCACTGGTCTGGAATGAATGTCACAGCGCCAAGACAGAGAATGGAGACGTGAAGGTCTCTGGCTGTCATTTAAATCCATATGAAGCAAGTCTTTTATGTATATTGCCCAATTCAGAATTCAGGGCATAATTATTTATGGCCTTATTAGGAAAAAAGGAATATAACTTTATTTCATAGTGTAAATGAATTGTCCTATTTTCACTCATTGTAATAGCTAGAATCACATTTTCTTCCTTTTTCAAAAGTATGTATGTTTTTAATGACCAGGCTCTGTGTGCCGCTGTAGTGAAACCAGATGTTCTGGAAACCATGGCTTTGCTGTTTAGTGGAGCGGATGTCATGTGTGCGACTGGAGACCCCATCCATAGCACCCCCTATCTGCTGGCCAAGAAGGCTGGGCAGAGTCTCCAAATGGAGTTTCTCTACCATAACAAATTCTCAGGTAAGTCACTATCCTTTCCTTAAACTGGTCTCTTCTGAGATGTTTCCAAAAGGACTCAAATGCAAATCTGTTTATTTCTGCAATACGAAAAGCTGTCAGAAAGAAGAAAGATAGAATTACCAAAAAAAATGGAAAATGCTTAAGACTATCATTTCAAGAAAAAAGTTCAGAAAATTGATTTTTTTTAAAAAAATTTTGCTAGAGGGCACATTTGCTCACCAGAGAATGACAGAGAGAGCCCTTACTGGGGAATGATCTTTCCAGAATCCCTTCACCTTCATCTGCCCCTCCTTTCAGAATTTTGAGCATGCACACACATGCATCTGGCGTTTGACTGAGCTAATGAGTCTGGGACTATAACCATGGGGTTGACCACGTGGAATTCAGCACCTTAACCACCACAATAGGTCTGGCCCTATTTCCCTAACCTTATAATTGGAAGAACAAAATAGTTAATCTCACATAGTGAATTCCATCAAAATTAAGTCCAATTTTTATGTAATCCTGACTGAAGTGCCTTTGTATAAATTGTATGTGAGGTAAAATAACTGTATTTAACTTTCTTCCTTTTTCAAAAGTATGTATGTTTTTAATGACCAGGCTCTGTGTGCCGCTGTAGTGAAACCAGATGTTCTGGAAACCATGGCTTTGCTGTTTAGTGGAGCGGATGTCATGTGTGCGACTGGAGACCCCATCCATAGCACCCCCTATCTGCTGGCCAAGAAGGCTGGGCAGAGTCTCCAAATGGAGTTTCTCTACCATAACAAATTCTCAGGTAAGTCACTATCCTTTCCTTAAACTGGTCTCTTCTGAGATGTTTCCAAAAGGACTCAAATGCAAATCTGTTTATTTCTGCAATACGAAAAGCTGTCAGAAAGAAGAAAGATAGAATTACCAAAAAAAATGGAAAATGCTTAAGACTATCATTTCAAGAAAAAAGTTCAGAAAATTGATTTTTTTTAAAAAAATTTTGCTAGAGGGCACATTTGCTCACCAGAGAATGACAGAGAGAGCCCTTACTGGGGAATGATCTTTCCAGAATCCCTTCACCTTCATCTGCCCCTCCTTTCAGAATTTTGAGCATGCACACACATGCATCTGGCGTTTGACTGAGCTAATGAGTCTGGGACTATAACCATGGGGTTGACCACGTGGAATTCAGCACCTTAACCACCACAATAGGTCTGGCCCTATTTCCCTAACCTTATAATTGGAAGAACAAAATAGTTAATCTCACATAGTGAATTCCATCAAAATTAAGTCCAATTTTTATGTAATCCTGACTGAAGTGCCTTTGTATAAATTGTATGTGAGGTAAAATAACTGTATTTAACTGTATTTATGACCACATATATTCTGGGGTCAATTAGAAGTACGTTTTCATATAGCTCCAGACACAGGGAGGAGCATTGTTTATATTTTAGATCTTAAACATACTATTTCTTTACTTTTTCTAGATTTCCCTCAACATGATGTTCACTCAGAGGGTGGATTAAGTCAGGACTCTTGCCAGTCCACCTTCCTCTGTGACTTTTTGTATCAAGCTCCTGCTGCTGCTTCTAAACTCTCTTCAGAGAAAAAACTGCTGGAAGGTACCGTTTCTGCTCCTTTTAGATTGTGTTACCTGATAAAACCTTACTCCTTTATCAAAACAATGAGGTTTACATTTTGATTTTTTTTCCTTCAGATGTCTCCTTGCAATAGAGAGATCTTTTTTGAGGATTTACAAATGCTTTCAGGCACACGTATTAGTTCATGAACTGGAGTAGAGATTTACTTCTGGGCTGGAGGCTGAGCAAATTCTCTGCAGAATTAATTCACTGATGTTTACTTTATGGCCAACCGACTCAATGTCACATGTTAAGGGTTATTCCAAAAGGTCAGGAAACTCAGCGTCTCCCCTGAGGTGCAGACACCCAGCTTGTGAGATAATACAGATCAATGTGAACACATAAGACAGATTGGCAAGTTCGCAGCATAAATTCTGTTACGGAATTAAGTGATACGAGGTAGTTCAGATTGTCCATATTAGAAGTACCTGTGTGTGTTTAAATAAAACTGAAGCTTGGTTTCAAAATGAGGAAGTGTGTTGATTGGATCAACAGTGTGTTCTAGCTTTGGGGAAATTACCTGAGAAGAATCACACAGGGTCATGTATCCATCCAGCTCCGTGTGTCAGGCTTATTTAGGCATTGAGAATTTGAAAAAAAAAAAAAAAGGACGATATATAGACTTCAGGCTCTTGTCAAATACAGCCAAAATAATTTGAGCGATATAGGTAGGAAACTATAGTGAAACATATCTTACTAGAACAAAGAGAGATTAAGTCATACAGGCCAACTGATGGGAGACAATTGATTGGCTCCAGAGTCCAGTATTAATTTCCTAGGGGGCATAATTCCGCTGTATTACTCCATAGAACAGATAATAGGATGAAAAACTCACTTTAGGATGTTAATCCTGATACTTCTTTGAAGTGATTGTTTCAGCATAAATGATTTTCACAATAAATGATATCCTAAGGCAAAATCTTGTTGGGATTAACTATGTTAAATTTTCCTAAAATGAGCGGCAGCTCTCTAGTGAGCATGTAGTATGTGTAAGGCATTCCTTTATCTGCTGACATGCCTTAATTGCAATTCTCATAAACAGCCTGCAAGAGAGTAGACATTAGGCCAATTTTTAATCATTATTGACTATTTAACCTTCAAGGAGTCACAGGTAATCTCTCAGGAGAGTAACAGTACTTGGGTAACTTCTGAATTGCCAGTAACAATTATTCAAATAATTGAATGAAGCAATTAATAGACTTGTACAAGTGCAAACCTTTTTAGACTATGTCTTCTAAATATCAGGAGATATTAGACTCATTCAAGCCACCTCACTTATACGAAGATCAAGTAAGGAATTAGAAGTGCAAGATTTTCTTCCTAAAGATTTTTAATACATTATAAACATTCCATAGGCTAAAAATAAGCTCTTATTTATTTTTGACAATTGTGATTACATTATCCATGAGCTTACTGGTTCTTCTTAATATTTTAATTAAAATAACTTTAAAAAACAATTACTTGAGTACTAATTGATCTTATGAGCTGTTATAGTTAAAATCATTCTTTTCCTTTCATTATAGATTATGGATCTCTTGGTTTAAACTTATTCCAAAAACAAACAGATGCATTTTCTCTATCAAATGTAATTTAATTGGGAACTTCCCCCCCATTTTAAAGCATTGCTTTTTAAGTAATGTGTGTGAGCTTTAGTGTTTTGGCTCTACAACCATCGCAACAGAAATGATTTTATTTGAAAATAATCTCCTGGCAAGATGTTTCATTCATGCATAAGCAAGTTCTGTTCAATTGATTAGCAAGTTGTATCATTTCACGGTGAGAACAGATTTCCAGTCGGCTGGCTGCTCTCTATCTCAGCTGACATCCTGGAGCCTGTCTCTATCACATTCTTCCCTACATCTGCGCTAGCTTCCCTCTAAACCTTCCTCCAAAAGTACAGGCTTCATTATCTTACAAAATGCAAATGAGATCATGTCCCTCTGTTGGTTACGAACATTCAGTGGCCTATTCCAGAATGCAGCGGTCTTCCCTATTTCTGAAAGACCTTGTCATGTCCTTCTCTCCCTTCATCTCCTGTCCTCCTCCCTGTGCTCAGATGCCACTTCCTCTCCTCTCCCTCCTGGACCTTTGCAGGTGCTGTTGACTCTGTCAGCAGGACAGTTCTCTCGTTCTAGCTGTTTCTTACCTTCCGAGTATCAATCAGTTCAGCGTCACGCAGTCACTCAGGCCTCTTTGGCACCTTATTGAAGGTACTCCAGATGGAACTGTCAGCTCTTCTTTCATAAGATGCTACAGATTACCATTGTAGCACTCACCACATGATCGATCCCTCCCTCCATCCCTCCTTTCCTTCCTTCAATCAATTTGCCAGAGAGTATGTGTGCTCACAAGACAGAGACAGAGACAGAGAGAGAGAGAAAGCACCCCTCATGGGAATGGTCACATCTCAATCCCTTCTCTATCTGTCCTTCTTTTGTAATTTTGAGCATGCATACACATGTGCCCAGCATGTTTTCCCAGGCTTCTGGTTCCAGGACTCAAACTCATAGTTGACTGTGTGGGATCCAACCACCTTAACCACCATGCCATTAACTGGCCTTATTTTATTTTATTTTTATAAGCTTGTTTGTTTGTTTGTTCATAGAGAATATGTATGAATGCTTGGGACCAGGGCATGGGGGCAGAGGGCAGGCAGTGCAGGAGAAACATCCTTGATGGGTTCTCATCACACCACAATCCCCTTTTCCCAGCCCTCCAGCTCTCGAAGCTACCAGTATCTTTGGGCATGCACACATACACTTGGTGTGTTTTCAGGCTGACTGGGGACCTGAACTCTGTAGCCAGCCATGTAGTTTCCAGCTCTGCAGTCCCAGTTGCCACCAACAGAGCCACTGACACAAGCCCATTCGATTCTTTCTCCTCCTGGAGTGAAATCTCTATGGGCATCAGCATTAAGTTTTTGGTGCCTAAAATAGTATTGACACATAGTAGCTATGTGATAGTGGTATAGTCTAATCAGCGAGAAATAAGAGGACATCCAGACGCAGTCAAGTTCATTAGTGTTTATTGATTAAGCCCGCAGCATGCAGGGGGACTCATGTCTCTCAAAACCCCTCAACCCCATGTGAAAGGAGAAGGGAGCTGATAAAGGCCAAAAAGTCACAATCTTTTCTAGGATGACATGAAGATTTACAAGGACAAGGTGGGTGGACTTGGAACAGTAGGGGGTAGGGTTTTACATTGTAAAAGCAAAAGCCCATTACAGAAGCAGAACAAGCAGGCTAATCATCCCTAAGGGGATGTTTCATCCCTACCTAAACACAATGGAATCTTAATGGTCATGATTCATGGCTCAGGGCAAGGGGCCTGGCGATTATATCACTAAAGAACATCTTTGGGTAGGGAGTTTCTGGTTATCTAGCAAAGACAGCAGGGGTGTTGATCACTCTGTTTACTCTAGGCAAAAGAAAAAAGCAAGTTTCCAATTTAGACAGGAGTTCAAAATAGAGGTCTCCTTCAATAGTTGTGGAAGGAGTGAGTTATCTTTAAGCACCTTAATAGAAGTCTACTTCAATAGTTCTGGAGGAATGAATTTCTTTAAGCACATTACTACCAGCATAAAAAAGTGCAAGTCACATGTTAATTTTTTTAAATGTGTATAAAAAGATATCATTGGTGGCACAAAGCATATTTTGTTCAGAAGTCTACTCACCAAGATGAAGGTGGTGAATTCTCAAGAGACATAGAGTTTGGATGTTTTTTTTTTTCCTTTTTTTCCTTCCCCTAAATATGTTGCACTGGTGGTATTGCTGTTGAGGACAAGCATTATGGGGGGAGGGGAATGAATCATTTGGAAAGATTTAGAGATTAAAGTGTGGTGCCACCTTTGCTCTGAAAGGCAAGCACTTGGACTCGACTTGTCAGGGTAGCCATGGAGCAGAAAGATGAAAAACAAAGGCAAAAGTCTGGGAATAATAATGTGTGAGTCCTTCAAACAGTTACAGAGGCTTCACAGTCAGTTCAAGCTTTCAGGACTGGAAGTTCTTCTAGCCTCTGGTTATGAAGACTGATCTGTGTTTTTCCTTTTTTTTTTTTTTCTTTTCAATTTAGTGCTCACAGAAAGGAAGATTGATAGCTCTTGTTCAAATTCTAAGTACAAAGCTGAATAATAGCATCCTGGGTTTTATTTTTATTTTTTTCTATTTTCTAAACCATGTGGTTTTTTTTTCTCTCAGTAACCTACCTGGATTTGCTTACACAGTGTTTGCGTTTGAAAAGAAAGTGGGTGATACGGTTTTCTAGAAACTCTGTGTTGGTCTGTTCATATTTAATTTTATAAACTAACATGGAGGAATTTTTAAGGTCTTTTGCTCTATGAAAGCCTCGGTTTAATTATTTTGAAATGTTTTTCCAAAGCTAAAACATTTATTTTAAATAAGAAGGATTCCTAATGTGTGTTTCTGTTTTCAGTGGATGTTGAATGTTTTCAGTTTAGGAAATTCTTTATCAGGAAACACCATAATTTTGTATTTATTTTAAAAAATATTTTGGTCACAGTGCACATGCACTCACTGGACAGAGACAGAGAGAGAGAGGAAAAGGGAGAAATCATTCCCCACGAGGGATGGCCATGCTGCAGTCCCTTCTCCATTCTTCTCCTGGGATTTGGGGCATGCAACCTAGTGTGGTTTTCAAATCTCCATTTCTAGGTCTTGCTCTTTGTCTCTGACCATGTGGGATCCATTGCCATAACCTCCACACCATCTGCTGGCCCCCTTCATGGTTTTGAAAACTATTAGGTTACATGCACTCTCTGGAGAGAGAGAGAGACAGAGAGAAAAGGTGAGAAATCGCCCCCCAGTGGGGTTGGCATACCACACTCCCTTCTCCTTTATTCTCCTCTTGGGATTTTGGATACTCATGCACATATACCTGGTGTGAGTTTCAGGCCACCAGGTCCAGGACTCAAACTGCAGTTGGCCCTGTGGAAGTCCAGTACTTTAAGGACTTCACCACCCACTGGCCCCACTGGTTTTTTTTTTTTTTTTCTTAATCATCTGAGATTTATTACATATATAAATGTTAGAAGGTATCACATTTTCTCTACCCTAGTAGGTTTATAAAACTTTTTTTTTTTTAAATGAAAGTTTCTTTATTTCTTGGGAATGAGAGAGGATAGAAAGAAAGAGAGACTCACCCTCAACAGTGTTTCATGTCATGATCTGTCCTTCCTCACTCTTCCAGCTTTCTCTCACCAGCGAGAGTCATGGGCATACTCCTGACAAGTACAAGTGGACCAGGATCCATGTGTGGATCCAGCTTTGTTTGAGTAGCACATCCCTGCTGCACCATCACCCAGCTCCTATTACATTTTTAAAAATAGACACATATAGGGACCAGCTGTTGGACTCTCGCATGGCTGACCATGGTTCAAGTCCTGAAACTGGTAGCTTGTTCTCTCTCTCTCTCTCTCGTGATCATATATCCATGTAACAAATTAATAATATAAATCTAAAAATAAAAGATACATAGGGAACCAGCAGTTAGCGTAATGGCTATGTCTCTGGACTCCCACGTAGTCGACTGCCGTTCGTGTCCCGAATCCGGTGTCTTAAAACTCACGCCGGGCACATTTTCATGCGTGCCCAAGATCCCAAGAGGAGAATGGAGGAGAAGGGATTGCAGCATGACCATCCCCCCTGGGGAGTGATTTCTTGCTTTCTGTCTCTTTGTTTCTCTGTCTTTCTGGCGAGCACATGCACCCTATAGCAAAAACCTCTCCAAAAAAAAAAAAAAAAAACCTCAAATCTGTAATAGGCACAGAGAAGCAGTATGTATGTGCAGTTGTTAAGAAGGTAGCTTCCAGGACCAGCAGGTGGCTTGGTGGTTAAGTTGCTGAATCCCACTTGGCCAGTTCCATGGTTCAAGTTCCATTGCCAGTGGCTTGAAAATCGAGCTGGTAACATGCTCAGAATCCTGAGCGGAAAATAGAGGGGAAAGGATTGTGGCATGGCCATCTGCCCTGGGAGGTGATTCTGACTTTCCTTCTGTCTCTCTCTCTCTCTCTGGTGAGTGCCCATGCCTATGGCAAAACAGCTTAAAAAAAGGGGAGGGGGAAGAAAGAAAGAAAACAGAAGGTAGCTTTCAAAATCCACTGCTTGAGTTCTGTCTCAGCTCAGATGTTATGTACTTGCGTGACCCTGGGAAAGTTAATTTTTGATGTTTTGGAAAAATCACGGCATTATTTTTGCATAGAAAACTGAAAAAAATACCTCATGATTTTTCCAACAACCCAATAGTTACATGCCTATAGAAAGGGCACAGGAAGAGAAACAGTAGAAGAGACCTAATGTTCTGAGTACTCAGTGAGCTGTCGCATGTACCCAGCACATAAATAGGATGTGGGGGAGTTGAGGAGGAGGAGCCGTGAAGGGCTTCCACTTGAACACAGCTGCTCTAGTTAGCCTTTGAGTTTAACCCTTGTATCCTTTTGGCTGTAGCTAACAATAAAATTATGTAACTGTGATATCTACATCATCCTGTAATACTTAAATAGGTCACCTCTGGGGTTCTTTACCTGCGCATGGGTAAATCCCACTGTCACGTGTTTCTTCCCTGATCTAAACATCAAGGTGGTATAAAATGAATAACTCCACTGGCCGCTCCACTCCACTCACTTTACTCACACCTAATGCACAAACGCCTGTGTACGGAACAGCTGAGTCTTGAGAGTTACTCTTTCTGTGGTCCCAAGTTTATTTTGGTGACTGTCTTCTAGTAACTGTTGAGCAGTAAAACTTCCACAGCAGAGTGGGTCTTGTGGAACGGTTGCCATTTCTCAAAGTCAGCCCAAAGTGCATGTCTCAACTGGTCTAAGTAGACCTATATCACCCAGCATAACTTTGCTAAAGCTTCTCATTGCTTTCCAAATCAATAGGAATATCAAGGTTTTGTATCACAGCATTGTTATGCAAGTCTTCAGAAGTCATAACTGCCCCTGCCTTGTCTGACCTCTGGCCCGTTTCGCTTACAAAGATAAAACTAATAAATGGTTATAGAAATGACAATAGTACAGAACTAAATCTCTGCAAGCCCATATTTCTCACTGAAATTGCATTTGTGCACAATATTGTGAAGGGTTGTGTCATTTGTTTCCCATTCGAATTTGCGTAATTAGATTCTGTCTTCGCATTGATTTTATGCATCGTTCATTTGGCACTGTTTGTTGAAGACCTTCAGATGGCTCCCATTTGTCTACTGAGCGAGGTACCAACTCTTGAACACCTGTCCTGTAAGACTCTTGGGGCCCAGCCTCTGCCATAAACTTGGTCTTATTTCCCATTTCTTAACTTTAGATGCAATTGGATTCTTGGGCCAATTAGGATTTCTGTAGCTTTTCCCTGCTCATGACTTCCCTCACACTATTTTTTGCTAGAATCGTGGAGTGATGGTAGCTCTCCATGCCCTTATTATTTCTATTTCTTTTTTTAAGTTTCTACTTTAGAAATACGCCTCCTCAGTCAGAAAGTACTATTTTAAGTTTGCATTTTTCTCTGACATTTTTTCCTATCAATCTAGTCTGAAGTGGGCTTTACCTTTTGAATACTTCTAGCCCCCTTACAAAAGACTACCTGCTGGTTATCCTTCAGAATGCATCTCCTGTGCATTGGATTACAGTCTGCCTACAAACAGGAGTGGAATCCTAATCTGTGCCAGTAATTACCTGTGTACTGAATAATTGTTTAATTTATTTTTTGTTTTTTGCTATAATCTCTTAGGAAGATTATTCAAGTTATCTGAGTACCTTGTTCTTAAAGTATTTCATAACTCTATTTGATTAGCAATTTGACTGTTTCTTTTCTTATGTGTTAGAACTCAGTAGTGAGTATTCATTTAAAAATTACGACCTGTCATGATGTTCATGTAGCTGCACAGTATCCTCTGTGACTGAGGATTTGAGAGCCCTGGAATAATACATCACCTTCCACTAGGAATTCGCTGGGACTCTGTTAGCTTTTCTTTCCAGTTCCCATAAAAGAATTTCTTTGTATTGTTTGTTTCTGCCACTCACAATTTGACTTTCCATTTGACAATCGGTGTTTCGGAGTATAACACTCTTCCACTGCTCAGCATTTCTACCTGTTAAGTGTTTCTCCTAGTGATTGCTTTTTGAGACCAAATACATCATCTTGTTTCTTTTCTCCTGCTTCTAAATAGCATCACCACCTAAGATTTTAATGACATGGCAAAGTGTAAGGAAATATTTAATCATTTCTTTTCTTGTAACTTTATACTTTTATTTATTTTGACACAGTCTGAAATTTATAGATGAATTGCAAGAACAATGCAAAGAATTCCCATTTACCTTTTACTCAAATAATCTCAAACATGAACATTTTATGTCCACCTTATTGTTATTCTTTCTGTATATGTGTATATATATACACACTCACACATTATGCGTGTGTGTATGTGTCTGTCTGTACTGCTGTGGGTGAGTGTGAGTGTATATGTATGTATTTATTTTCAGAAACTTAAAGGTAGGTTGTAGACATGATGTCGCCTCCCCTAGTATCACTGTCCTGCTTTTGACCTTCTTCATCCCTCGCTTAAACTTTTGTCAACAGTGCCCTATGTCCCTGCCTCTCTTCTCATTCACTCAGATCAATTTTTTACAATAAGCAGGGTGCGTAAAACTTGAATCTGATTATATTCCACTGCTGAAATCATTTCAGTTGCTCAGTTGTTCATCACCTACAAAATCAAAGATAATAAACGTGTTAAAAAGAGTACAATGGTAAATATCTTAGGCGTTGTCAGGTGGTCTTTTCTGCAACCCATTTCTGCTCATTTAGCAAAACCCCACAGAAATCCATGCATGAACAGATGTGGCTCTGTTTCAATAAAACTTTATTTATAAAGGCAAGTGATGGTTTGCTCTGTCCTATAGACCAGGGTATGCTGAACGCTGTGTAAGTTGCATTTAAATTTCCTTCACAAAGCATGGAGGATGCTGCAGGTTCTGACTCTTCTTCCTTTACCTACCTACCTACTTCCCAGTAGTTCAGTCTCATTTTGAACCTTGCTTTCTTCCCTCCTAATACTCTGTACAGTCATCAGTCTTTGGAGTTTCAGCTTTACTGTGCAGCAACTTCTTTGTGGCTCTCTGGTTCTCTGGTTATCAGGGTCCCAATCCTTTCATTGTTTACTCTCTTTGTATTCAGTCATAAATTGGAAGCAGAGTATGCGACAGCTTTAGTATGTGCTTTATACAAAATTGAAAATTATTAAATCTATTTATTTCATCTAGCCATTATTTTAAATCATTTATGTTTTATTAGATTTGTGATATTACTCAATTTATTGGTTTTGTTTTAAATTCATAGAGACAAATAAAAAATGGTGTGTTTTGGAAGGAGGCTTCTTGAGTTATTATGAAAATGATAAGTCTACCACACCTAACGGCACTATTAACATCAACGAAGTTATCTGCCTGGCTATACACAAAGAGGACTTCTATTTAAATACTGGGTAGGTCTTGTATTAAACAGGAGCTAAAAATATTTTTTAATCACTTATCATAGCAAGTAATAAGAGTTTTGTTGACATTTTAGTTCTTTAGTTGCCTATTGTAGAAAAGTTTAATAAGTTTAATGGGTTCTTTACTCTTCTGAATGTCCCTTTGGGAATCCACTGAAGACATGTTAATTAAAATATTATAAAGTAATATAAAAAGCTAATGTGTTTACATCAAATCTTTTTTTTGGGGGGTGGAGAGGGGGGGAAAGATTTTTCCTATAGGGCACATGTGTTTGTCAGAAACAGAGAGTGATAGAAAGCAAGAAATCACCTCCTCTAGGTGGGATGGCCATGCCACAATACCTTCTCCTCCATTCTCCTCTCGGAATTTTGGGCATGCATGCACATGCACCTGGAGTGAGTTTCAAGCCACCAGGTCCGGGATTCAAACCACAGTCAACTACATGGGAGTTCAGTGACATAACCATTATGCTATCTGCTGGTTTGCATATCAAATCCTAAGTACATTTATGGCATTCCAGTCTTGACAATTGAGCACTTTAATTTTCACAATTTATTTATTATTTAAAATAGTGGCCTAGTGGCAAAATTTATGCATTCATTTAAAGAGTATCATGGTTAAAAATAAATGAGGAAAGAGAACATTTAGTGATGACTTGTTTATGTTAGAATACACATACAAAGTATCTTTAGTAACATACTGACATGCTAAATTTCTTAAAGAAGGGACCATTTCAGTAGCCTGAAAAAAAGTGGAAATGAAAAGTTTGTACATTATTTGTGTAATATATTTAAATCACATAATAGTTGGAAGAAATTCTTCTGAGGACTTTAAAAACAGACCATCTAAGAGTTTTGGTGTTGATGCTTCTTAGACTTTCTTTGTAGAAAAATGAATGAGAAGTGTAAGTATTAAAATCTGAACAAAATAAGTTTTATAGATCTTAGCATTTTAATAAGATTTTTAAATGAGAAAGAGAAGACATTTGCAAATCTGTTATTTACAGAAAATTGTAGTAGTCCATCCTTGTCCCTTTTGCTTTTTGTGGTTTTGGTTACTAGTGGTCAACCACGGTCTAAAATTAGTTGAACACAGTAATACAGTAAGATCTTTTGAATAAGAGAGACCATATTCACAAAACTTTCATTATAATATAACTTTTTTGCTATTTTATTATCAGTTACTATTAGTCTCTCAATATGCCAATTTATAAGCTAAATTTGATCATAAGTTTGCATATATAGGAAGAAAAAAATATATAGGGTTTGATACCATCCATGTTTTCTGCAATCCCTCAGGGGCCCTGGAATGTATTCCCAACAGATAATGGGGACTATACACAAGGCATTTTACCATTATTACATCATGATTACTATGTGCTTTTCAAGATAACTCATGTTTTCTAATAAATCTAATTTGAATTTTGATGCAAACAAAACTGATTGTTAGATTTTTTATGATTGTTTTAATCTTAATATTGCTCTTATTCTAAATGAGTAATCAGTTTAATGTGGTTTACCATGGGATATTAAAATGAACCATACTGTGTATGTTAAGTTGCTTAATTGACTAATGAAATATAATTTAAGATAATTTTTACTAGCTCATGTCAACACATGAACATTCAAAGATGAAGCACTCTTGAAAAATCGTTACTAATCTGAGGCAACGTGTAAGAAAATTTATGGTGAGAGATGAGGTTAAAAATACTTGTCGAAGCCAGGGCCAGCAGGTGGCATGGAGGTTGAGGGTTGAGGCACTGGATCCCACATGGCCAACTTCTTGGTTGGATTCCTGGACTATTGGCTTGAAAATCAACCTGGGTGTGTTTGTATACATGTCCAAAATCCTGAGAGGAAAGTGGAAGAGAAGAGATTGCAACATGTCCATCTTCTATAGGGGTTGATTTCTCAGTATCGCCCCCTCCCTCCCATCTCTCTGGCAAGTGCACATGCCCTATAGCAGAAAATTAAAAAAAAAAAAAAAAAAGTTTCAGCCACATTCCAATGCCCTAAATAGCGTTTTGTAGAATATGAACTTAGTAATGTCAGTACTGGGGAGTTATGTAGATTTTAACTTTAGGTAGAGAGCTGGAATAAGTGGTAAGGAAGAGATTTGATGAAGAGAGATCATGATTGTGGAGTTCAACTCCAGGAAGAGATAATTAAAACAGAAAAGAATCAGTAGGTTGACACAATCTTACAGTTGAACTGCTAAGATGAAAAGGATGAGAAGAGTTGATGTTAAGGGAAGTTACGCTCTTGAGTTTTGAGCTTGTTGAGGTAGACACTGATGCATCTAAATTTTTAACTTCAGTAAGTTTGAAGTTAAAAAAAATGGTAAGGCATGAGATGACTTTGAGTACAGGGTGGTTTGAGATATTTAGATAATAGTAGCACAGACACTTGGCATGTTCTAAGAAAAAGCTGAACTGTGGTTGAGGAACTCCGAGGTGAATTCAGGACATGGGGTATTAGTCAACTTATCTGTAGTAAAGAGGTGGAATTTACAGATCTAATGAGATGATAGAAGGAAAATTTGTGATGCTAAGAGGCCTGAGGGTTGTTGGTTAATTTTTGCTTTGAACAACTGGTCAGAGTAAATCGGAAAGGAGTGGTCCGAGAGAGAAGAGATGGGGGGGGGGGAGACAGCCCTGGTGAATGTCTAGAGCCTCCACCTAGAAATGCCATGGAGTGACTGAGTATTCAGAAACCTGTTCTCTCACAGTGCCAGTGTGCTCCATGTAGCTCATTTGAATAAAATACAGACTATCAAGAGAATGATTGGAGAAGTTGATTTCGTAGCATTATACCATTTTTAAAAAGTTTAATTGAAATGTGGACTTGTATGTTGCTTTTGTGAGAATAACTGGTGGTGTCTTTCCATTTGCATGCTGCAGGCCCATCTTTATCTTTGAGATTTACTTACCCTCTGAGCGTGTGTTTTTATTTGGAGCTGAAACATCTCAGGCTCAAAGAAAATGGACAGAGGCAATAGCTAAGGTATTGAATATTATATTATTAGCCCAAGTCCAAAGAAGATTCTTCACTTAGAGGCTGTGGTTGAGCTTCAGGGGTCTATGAAAATTTTATGTAAGATTCTGGCAAGAAGGCTCATTCTTATTAGGCTTTCAAAGATTGTAGTCAAAGGAGGTTAAGAGGTACCTTCCTGGAGCCGTAAGCAGAAAAGAAATTACCATAGGAGCATGGAAAAATCGTTCTTCAAATTAAGACCATGTTTTGCATGGTTTTGATGACTAAAATATACTCAGTAGTGTAAAATTAGTTCTGTGCAGTGCCTTTTTTATAGGTAAATATCTTATTCATGGTGTACACCAGGGGGATGGAACAGATTTAGAGAAAGATGTCAATGGTGAAAAACATGGAAGGTTGACATTTGAAAAATTCCACAAATCAACAGAGAGAATGTCTTCCTACTTTTGCTCTATAGACAGCAAAACCTATGATTTAAGACAATGCCATCTGAAAATGCATTGTAGCTGTTCAGGGTTAAGCCTGTTTCATGCCCTACTTTTGCTCTATAGACAGCAAAACCTATGATTTAAGACAATGCCATCTGAAAATGCATTGTAGCTGTTCAGGGTTAACCCTGTTTCAGGCTTAAATAAATATATATATATATATAT
>NW_006160098.1:375916-379024 GCF_000334495.1 Tupaia belangeri chinensis | reverse complement strand
TATATATACACACACATATATATATATATTAAATTCAATATTAAATTTAAATATAAATTTATATATTTAAGTTTTGAATCTTTAAAATAGAAAACAGAAGCTTTAAAATAGAAAACTAAGATACTTTTTTCACCTTCCCTTTTGTCTGTACCTAAGGACGTCATTTCCCATTTCCACTGTCTTTATTACTTTTCTGTATTTGTTTTAACAGCATTTTGTTCCCTTTGTTGCTGAAAACCTAACAGAAGCTGACTATGATTTGATTGGTCAACTCTTCTATAAGGATTGCCATGCTCTGGATCAGTGGAGAAAAGGCTGGTTTGCTATGGACAAATCTAGTTTGCGTTTTTGCCTTCAAATGCAAGAAACCCAGGAAGATAGAATGCATTTAAGAAGACTGCAAGAGCTAAGTAAGATGTTTTCTGTTTTTTCCCCTCCCTTCTGTTCTATGGAAAACAATTCCTTATTGTATATGGAGTAGTAGCTTTATTATAAAATTATGATTCACTTTAAAAGTTATGACAGAGAAGTACCACTAATTGTGTCTTCATGGATTGTTAGTGTAATTTTTTTGGGAGGTTTTTGCAATAGGATGTCTGTGCTCACTGGAAAGGAAAGAAACATAGACAGTGAGATGGATAGTGAGAAATCGCCCCACCACCCCCAAGTTGCATGGCCATGTCAAAATCCCCTCTCCTCAGACTTTGAGCACATGTACCCAGTGTGATTTTGAAGCCACTAACTCCAGGACTCAAACCATGGTCAGCCATGTGAGAGTCCAGCACCTTAACCACTATGCCACCAGCTTGCCTCAGTATACTATTTAAAAAAAAATACCTTTATGCTTTTCTTCCTCCAGCGATTAGCACAATGGTTCAAAATGGAGAAAAATTGGATGTCTTACTCTTGGTAGAAAAAGGGAGGTAAGTACCTTGCTTTTCACCCAACTGAACAACTTAGGAGTCAGCTAGCATATTTTAGGCTGTCCTCTTACAGGAGAAACCATTAAATTAAAACCTCTTGGAAAATTTCGGGATCATATATATCAACTATATTTGAGCTTTCTTTGTAGAAAGAGTACACCAATAAAATTTAATTATTTTTTTATGACAAACTCATTGTGATCAATTATTATACAGTAGTCTTCTGCAGGCATAGATTCCTTCGAGAAACTCATATTTAAGTATTTGGAAAGCAGTTCAGTAATTATGACCATGTTTTCAGTGTAAGTATAAGATAGATATAAATAATATACTGAATTATGTATACATGTGGATCATGCATAAAACTTGATTTCTTGAATTTACTTTTTTTTATGAGAGATTTTTGCTGTAGGTTGTGTGTACTCACAGGGCAAGGGGGTGGGTAGAGAAAATGAGAAATCCCTCCCCCCCCCCCCCGAGAACGGCGATCCCTTCTTCTCTACTCTCCTCTCAAGAGTAAAGGCAAAAAAAAAACCCCCCCCCCCCCCCCCCGGAAGAATGGCTACACCACAATCCCTTCTTCTCCTTCTCCTCTTGGAATTTTGGGCACACGTATACACACACCCTTTGTGAATTTCAAGCCACCCAGTCTGGGACTCGAACTGTGGTCAACCAAGTGGGAGTCCAGCAATGTAACCATTATGCCATTTGCTGGTCCTGAATTTATTTAGGTTTTTGGTTATTATTAAAGACTGTTATAGGTATTGAGGATACACTGGTGAAAAAACTGACAAGGTCTCAGTCCTCATGAAGCATGGACTGCACTTGGGGAGTATAAGAGAACGAAGGATGATCTGAAGTTTGTGGCCTGAGTGATTGCATGAGTGATGGAGCTGATTTTTGAGATGACAAATACATGGAGAATAAAAGTAGGATATTAGTGAGTTTGGGGCAGTGAATCAAGAATTTGGTTGTGGAAATATAACTTGGAAGTCTGTAGCAAAGCGGAGCTTGTGAGTAGGCAGTTGTGTATGCAAGTCTATAATGAAGTGAAGAAGTTCTACCTGGAGGTAGATGTTATTTGGCCAGGGAACTGGATGGGTTATTCTAGAAGAAAGTGTTTGGATGGTAAAGAGAGTTTAAAGATTGAGCCCAATCTTCGGGCCTCCAACATTTAAAAGTCAGGACGAGGAGGATGATTGAGCCAAAGAGCCGGAAGAAGTGGCTAGGTATATGGGCCAGAACATGAGGAAGTTGGAGTTTCTCTAACAAATTACCTTTTTCTTGATTTCTTATCATTTGCTTTAAAAAAAAATCCCTTAATTATACTGATTCAGAATGTTTAAGCTCTATACTAGGGCAAGATTATTTGTACAACATACATGTCATAATTGTGAAAATAGAGCTAAATCAGCCTTCTTTCTGATGACTTCTGTTGCTCATGACAAGAGTAATCACTTCTCTGGATCTGTGCTTCTTTCTCCTTCATGAAGGTTATCATCCGCTATAGACAGCAAACCATCGCTGATTCGATATTTATGTCACAGTGCATTTTTTAACTTATATGCATAATTAAGGCTTTGCATTTTTACTTTTTTATTTCTGGGATTGTTATCATTAATGATACTTTAGACTCTGATTTGGGGTACCAGAGGGTTTCACTGTACTGTAAGAATGTGTTAACCACGTGCTCAGAAAGAATGAGGTAGCATTATGTATAGTTAGTACTATGGCATTAAAATGCTAACACAAATGCCATCTTTACAGTCACCTATTAATATTTATAGCATGCCTACTGCCTGCTACTTCCATGATAGGTGAAAAAAAAATGATAAACAGAATAGAAGTGGTATCTGAGCTCAGAGTTTGACATCCTTAAATAGACAAGCATCAACTTCATGGTCAAATTTATTGTATCTATCATTTTTCATCTATTTTTTTTGGTCAGGTTTCTAAAGCCAAGGTGTTTTTCTAGCATTTTTAATTCATGAAGGATTTGATTAGCAGTAGATAGGTTTTAATTAAAATGTAGCAAACATGGATTAGAATGATTGAATCGGATGAATTTTTAGTTAGGGCTTACTGCACGCGGGGCTCTCGTGGGTGCAGGACATGGGAACCAGAAGAATGAATGTTCCGATGTTTTGTTATTTTGCCTACAGTAATCTTTCTCCCAGACAGCAGG
>NW_006160098.1:303287-375789 GCF_000334495.1 Tupaia belangeri chinensis | reverse complement strand
AGCAGGAATTAGGGGGTGAAATCCATTTGTAATATAATTGCCCTCTTGAGTTCATGGAATAGTGAGAAACTAATGGAATTCCAAAGTAATTGGATGGCTGATCCTGTTTGTGATCATAATGTAAAAGCCTTTTACCTACATGTGTTACTAACAAGAGATATTAAAAGCACTTTTATGAAAGAATGTGCCTGGATCGGAGGAGGAGAAGTGTGGGCATCCATGTGGCAGGCACTATTTGAAGTACTTAAATGAATTCCAGGGTCTGTACACTGTGAGGGGGATCATTCCTTTTGAAAGCAAGGTAAGATAAATTATAACTTAGCCTGAAGTTTTTTTTTTGTTTGTTTTAAATAAGTGTTAAGTGTTACTCTGCTGATACTTTTGTACAGATCATTCTCAAGACTTAAGTCAACGAATATACCAAGAGTCTGGATATATAAGTTACCAGACTTTGAAAATTTCAGCAGGTATTAGAAAATAAAAATGATTGTACTAGTAAACAAGAAAAGTCATTCTATTAGAAATATGTACATGTAGTTTATGTAATTCCTAACACATCAAAAACATAATAGAGGGAAGGGGATTCAGGGTGAGTGAAGTGAAGAATAAGGGTAGTAGATTAGGAGCTCACTAGGTTCTAGACCCTGATAGTTAATATCACCACATGGAATATATATATATATATATATACACACACACACACACTCATATGCATGTGTGTCTATGTGTACATGTGTGTGTATTATGTGAACAGACATCAGCTATGGGATAGTAGAATGGAGCAGGTTTGGGAGAGAGTCTAGGGAATAATAAGTTTGATTATAGAATGTTGAACATGAGGTGCTTGCCAGGCATCTAAAAGAGAAATTACTGGAAGGATGTTATACATGGATCAGGTATCCATGAAAAGATGAATGAGCTAGAGAGACATAGTTTGGAGAAGGCAAAGGTAAAATCCAACTAGATGAGTCTGTAGAAGACAGGAGGATGTAGCATATTGAAGCCCTGGAAAGTATATATCGTCTTGGGGTGGGGAGAGTTGTCAGGGAGAAGAAGCTACCCTGGGTGAGTAGCTGCTTGTCTACCCAGAGAGTGGGGCTGGGAACCGGGAGAGAATCACATCTCAAAGCCCAGGCAGAGTGAATTTCACGAAGAAAGCAACAGTGAAAAGTGTTGAATGTTGCCGAGGTGCATGCTCAGCGAGGATAATGCTGTCCTGGTTAGACGGAGGCCATCTGGTGACTTTGGGGAGATAGACGTGATCAAGCCAGGTACTGGATCAGATTAAGGTTGGGAACTGAGTACATCGAGACCGCTGGTGAGGACAGTTTGTTAACGCCCTCTGGAGGTTACTAGATACTAATCTACTCATGTAATAACCAGGCCCAGTAGGTGACATGGAGGTTAAGATGTTGGATCCTACATGGTCAACTCTGCTGTTTGAGTCCCAGCCCCAGTGGCTTAAAAATCACGATGGATGGGTGTGCCCCAAATCCTGAGGTGACACTGGAGGAGAAGGCATTGCAGTATGGTCACATCCCCGCTGGGGGAGGGTGGGGTTGATCTGATTTCTCACTTTCCCTCTCTATCTCTGTCTCTCTCTGGTGAGTGCACATGTTAAAAAGGTAAGGTAAGGAATTTGATCAGGAAGGGCTTTATGTTTGTATAATAATTTGTTTAAGGATTATTTGAACTTGTGCAAGTTTAAATTGTGATGGGGTATTAAGAAAAAAAAGACATAAAAAGGGAAGAGGGGAAGGTATAAAAGGAAAAGCAAGATAGCAAGGTCCCTCAGTTGCAGTAACAAGAAAAGAGGATGCGAGGGGCCGGCAGGTGGCATGGTGGTTAAGATGCTGGACTCTTGCATGGCCAACAGCAATTCGAGTCCTGGACTTGGAGGCTTACTTTTTCTCTCTCTTTTTCTCTCTCTCTCCCTCCTCTCCTCCTTTTCCCTCTCTCTCCCTTTCTGTCTGTCTCTCTGTCTCTGGTGAGCTCGTGTGCATTATAGAAAATTTAATAATAATAATAATAATAATAATAATAAATGGGATAAATAATTTTTTAAAGAGGACTTGATGGATGGTTTTGAACATGGGTAGCTTTTTCAGTCTGATGGTGGAAAGTTGAGAGAGACCTCAGTCTGATGGTTTTCAGTTGTGTGAACTAGGAGATCAGGGTGACTTCTGAGTGTTTGCTGTGAGTGACTGACCCTATGAATGGTAGTATTACTTACCAACTTAGGAAATTACGTACTTCTCCACTTCACCCCCCTGTACTCAAACACAGCTAGCTAAAAGAGCTGTTTCAATACTTGGTCAAAAAAAGATCATTTTATTGCACTGCCCTTTTCTCCCCCCTCATCCTTCTTTTGGTCTATCAGCCCCTTGGGAAATATTGACTGTAAGCTAAGGTAGATTGTAGCACACCTGTCAATGACAGATAAATTTGTGGCTTCTGGACATAAAACAACTTCCAATTACCTGTGTTGATGGCATGCAGAGATAGTGTAAATTCTTGAAACAAAGAGAAACCAACCAGCTGTAAGTTTTAACTTTTACTTGTTTTTTTTTTTTCTAGTAACATCTTGAATTGCAAATCATAAATAAATTTAGTGAATTAATGTCACATCTTTTTCTCTGTTCTTGTCTACCTTTGATTAAAGTGCTAAAATATATTTAATGTTCCTTAAGGCTAGGAGGTGAAAGAACCCCTTGGACTGGAAAAGTTAAATAGATAATTATCTACTCTATATAGCCATTATTTACATAGATATTTTAGTCACTGTGGTAATTTTCTCTATATGCATATCATGAGTGTCTTTAGACAGAAAAATATTGCAATAATATTTTCCACACGCAGAGTATTTTTGCTCTAAAAAGCCCTAAACAGAAGGTATTCCAGATGGTGTCGCTTTAATGTGTATTCTTTGTATACTTTACAAATTATTATTTTTGGAAAATAAAGCTTTCTTGATTGCACTTAAGGGTTTCTAGTATGCTATTTGATACTGTTACTGGGCCTTAGATTCTGTGCTTTTCTTTTATGACTTAGTCAGAATGTCTTTGTGCAAAAAAAAGAAAAAAAATCATGTTTTTGAAAATCTGTTTTTCATCAGCCAATGTTCTAGATCAAGAAGTCAGGAGGCATTTTCTTGGACAGATCATTTCCCCATTTTGACCTAATTATTCCGTGGATTGCAGCAGCCTTTTCTCAAAATTTGGAAACTTTCTATTCTCCCATCCCCACTTTCTGTATATCCTTCACTAATAACAGGACCACTGTTCTCACATCCTCATATTCCTTCACTAACTGCCCATTGGACAAGGACATCTGTTCTTAGGCTTTTGCTAGAAGGTGTAATAAATTCAGTAAGAATAACTCAGTTAAGTTGCCAGAAACAGATAAGACCAGAGTGTGTGCGCTCACTGGAGAGACAGAGACAGAGAGATAGAAAGCAAGAAACCACCCTTCAGTGGCGATGACCATGCCACAGTCCCTTCTCTTCCATTCTCCTTTCGGAATTTTGGCCACACACACACACACACACACACACGCACACGCACACGCACACGCACACACACTCCTAGCATGAATTTCAAGTCTCCAGGTCTGGGACTCTAATTATAGTTGGCCACGTGGGAGTTCAGTGCTTCAACCAACTACACTACCTGGGCCCCAAGACTGGAATGTTTGTTTGCTTGTTTGCTTAAGATTTCTTAGTGGACCTGTGGTAGAGCATAATGCCCTGGGTGACTCTTAAGCCTGATTGCATTTCAGTTTTAATTATCCATCCCAGACATAAGAAGTTAACACTGGGGATTAAACATTTTATCAGTATGTTCTGCAATTAGGGAACAGGCTACTTTTCTCAACTTAGGAGATGAATACCCTGAGTTTAAGATTCCTTATTTCATATCAACTTATTCCACAGGATCTTTTTTCCCCCTTGAATTGTGTTTTATAGCAGCTGAGATGTTAGCAATACTCCAGAGGCTGAATTATCTTCAAGCAGTTTCCAAATTGTGCATGTAATTGCAAATTAAACAGTAGCCGATTGCCCACAATCTAAGCTTGACTGCATTTGTAACTTTCTGATGATTTAATTCTTAGAAATGGTTTAATCTGCATGTTGCCAAGGCAGACCAGGAATTCTGTTCTCTCACCACCTCCACGGATTTTACAGAAAGAAAGGGTCCGCTGAAACTTACGTTACAAAATGACTTTATGCTAAAGAAAATTATGGCAAAGATCATGAGTGACTTTGTAATGAAAAGTGGATGGTGAAGTGCCTATTATTTGCTTCAAAATGCTGTTTCCTTCAGTTTGAAGTACCTTTTTGTATCGGAATGTTAGCTTAGGAAAACATAAATGTGATACGTGAAAAACTACAAATGAATGGGAAGATCTTTCAAGATACATGACATCAGGATAATATTCTTTGCTTTTTTTGAGAGAGATATTTTTGTTCTAGGGTGCATATACTCGCTAGAAAGACAGAGAGACAGAAAGTGAGATATCACCTCCAAGGGGGATGGCCACACAGCAGTGCCTTTTCCTCTAGTCTCTTCCTGGGACTCTTGAAGTTAATAAAATTGATAAAACATTAACTAGAAAAAGAGAGATGGTACAAATTGCTACTGTCAGGAAAAAAAAAAGAAAAACAGGAAACTCTATTATGATTCCTTTTAATATTAAAAAGATAAAGGAATAGTATTGTCAATTTTCTACCAATGAATTTAACACAGTAGATATAATTGAAAAATTCCTTGGAAATACACGAATGAGGCAAAGAAGTTCACCCTTACCACTTCCACTCAGCATTTTATTGCCAGTTCGATATGAGAAAGCAAGAAATTGAGATAAAAGCTCAAATACTGGAAGTATAAATAAAACAAATCCCTCATCTAATACTTTCTAAATAGTAGTAACTCTGTTTTAAATCCATTAAGGAAATGCAAAGAAAAATCATACACTTGGTGTGAATATTCATAACACATATATATCATTTGTATCCTGAATATAGAAAAACATATACAAGTCAATAATTAGAAAAAAACAGCATTATAATTAGCAAAAAATAATGAATAGATACTTCTGAAAGAAGATCTGTGAATAATCAATAGGCACATATAGGGTTGGCAGGAAGGCATGGTGGTTAGGGGCACTGGATCCCATAGAGCTGACTGTGGTTTGAGTCCCAAACCGGGCAGCTTGCTTTCTCGCTTTCCCTTTCTTTCTCTCTCTCTCTCTGTCTCTGTCTGGTCAAATTAAAAAAGTAATAATGACAAATGGAATTAAATAAATAATCTTTTAAATAAATGTTCACCATCAGAGAAATAATAATGAAAACCCCCATGGCATAATATTTTACCCATTGCAAAAACCTGATTAACTGATGAAGTATAGGCAAATATAGTGGGACCGTAAAGTAGTGCAGTCATTTGGAAAGCAGTCAAGTTTTCTAAATAAATCAGTACACATGCCCTGAATATTTAAATAAATAAGCTCCTAGATACTCACTCAAAGAAAATCATAGCATATATCCATACACATGGACATACACAAATATTGAACTCAGCTTACAAGCAAAAGCTGGTAAGACCCTAGATGACCTTTGGTGAGTGAATGTATAAACAGTGTGATGTATTCATATGTGGAATACTGATTAGCTTTATAAAGGTATCTTACCAACAACATGAATGAATCTTAAAAAAACAAAATGAACAGGGGACCAGCAGGTGGCGTGGTGGTTAAGGCGCTAGACACTCCCACATGGCCAACCATGGTACAAATCTCAGACCTGGTGGCTTAATTTCTTGCCTTCTCTCTCTCTCTTTCTCTCTCTCTCTTTCTCTCATCAAATTTTTAAAAAAATAATAAATGAATCAAATGAAATAAAGTAATTCTTTTTTTTTTTTTTTTGGAGAGGTTTTTGCTATAGGGCATGTGTGCTTGCCAGAAAAACAAAGAGACAGAGAGACAGAAAGCAAGAAGTTACCCCCCGGGGGTGGAGGGATGGCCACGCCGCAATCCCTTCTCCTCCATTCTCCTCTCAGGATCATGGGCACGCACGCACACACACCCAGCGTGAGTTTAAGCCACCAGGTCCGGAACTTGAACCGCAATCAGCTACATGGGAGTCCAGCGACATAACCATTATGCCAACTGCTGGTCCCAGAAATAAAGTAATTCTTTAAAAAACAAACAAACAAAATTCCAAACAACCCATTGTGCTGAACATAAGAAGCCAGGCACAGAAGAGGAATACTGTATAACTCCATTCATACCAAATTCTGGAACTGGTGAGCTATTGTGACAGCAAACCAGTGTGTCTGCTTGGGATTGTGAGCAGGGGAGGAGAATCTAAGCACTTAGTGAGAGATGGGAATGACCTGTATGTTATGATTACAGAGGTGAAAACATTTGTTAAAATGTTTCAAACTATAACTTAAGATGAGTATGTTTTAGTGCACTGTGCAATTCTGGTGACCAGATGTGACTCATAGCAATAACTCCATGTATCCTTTTCCAAAAAAGACAAGGAAAGCCAGGTCTCTGACTCTAGACTTAAAAGGATTTCTACCAGTTTCCATCAAACTAACTCACCAGGCAGAAATTCCAGAAATTAGGGGCCAGCAGTTGGCATAATGGCTTTGTGGCTGGACTCCCATATATTCAACTGCAGTTCGAGTCCCAGACCCTGTGGCTTAAAACTCATGCTGGGCGCATGTGCGTGCATGCCCAAGATCCTGAGAAGAGAATGGAGGAGAAGGGATTGAGGCGTGGCCATACACCCTAGGGGGGAATTTCTCACTTTCTGTTTCTCTGTCTCTGTCTTCCTGGCAAGCTTATGCGCCCTATAGCAAAAACCTCTCCAAAAAAAAAAAAAAGAAAAAGAAAAGAAACTTATCCATAAATATTTTACAATTCTTAATACATATTGTCAAATCTCTTTTCAGACTAATCAATCTATCAAATACTGTTTTTATCTTGTTGTAGTGTTTAGAATGAACATTATACATTTCCAGTCTTTGGTAAAATGATTTTGACATGCTACTGTTTTAAAATATATGTCTTGACTATTAAGATGGTTTGTCTCTATTGGCTAGTGGCATTTCTTTGGTAAATGATCTTTTCATGGCTGCTAACTTTATTTCTGTTGAAAACTTACTGTTTTTATTTTCGTAGAAATGCTTACGACAGTATCTTAAGTTTTATTTGTGTAGTGTTTTTTGCTATAAAGTTTTGTTTAAAATGTTCTTCAGTAGGACCAGCAAATGGCTTAATAGTTACATTGTTGTAATCCCACATAGTCAACTGTGGTTCAAATCCTGGACCTGGCAGCTTAAAACTCACGCCAGGTGTGTGTGCCCAAAATCCTAAGAGAAGAATGGAAGAGAAGGGATTGTGGCATGGCCTCCACCCCCAAGGAAATGTTTTTCATTTTCTGTCTCTCTGGTGAACTCACATGACCTCCATAGCAAAAATTCCTCTAAAAGAAATAAATAAATGTTCATTATCAATATGAGTAAATCTGTTTATATGCAGTCTGTTTTATTGATCCTTCTCTTTGTGAAAACACTTCTGGCTCTTTTCTGTAGAGTTGGCTCAAGTGTGATTGTCTATACTTTGTGGCTGTTATATTGCAATTTTAAGAGAGGATTATTTTTATTAGTCCTGAGACTGGGTTTCCAGGTCTTATTGAACTGCCTGGATTCATTATAGCAAATAAGAATGTTCCTTTATTGTCTTTGAAGAACTCTTTGACATTTATGCTAGTGGAACAATTAGAATAACTCATTTCTCTGTAATTGGAGTGTATCAGAATAACTTTTCAGCTTTTCAGTGTGTAAATTAACGTTTCCTTGGGATTCTTACCCCCAAAATGTGAAGCGGTTGTTTGAAAACACTTGAAATCACACAGTTGGCGAGTATTTGTGTTGAGAATACCGTCTGATGGTTTATTCAGTGTGTGCGGAGTTTAGAGAAGCATCAAAGAGAAGTTGCTGAGCTGTTGCCATTAAATGTCAGAGACCTACCGCATGCAGGAGAGATTTTCAGATTTACTCTCTGACACGTTGACTCAGGAGTTAACTCGTCATAACTTGCCATGCCCCTTACCAGTTCACAAGGACACAGCTGAACCTGTCATCACGGGGTTTCATCGACGGACCAGAAAGAGAACGGGAAGTCTGAAATGTTTCTAGTTAATGGCAGAATTGGACTGGCATTGTAGGAGTGCCAGTGCATTTTGCATTCTTTTCCCTCCTTTCTGAAATCCTCATCGAGGTTGTTTATAAGCAAACACCTTATATCATATTTAGAAGTTAATTCTCAGGTTAAAAAAAATCTGCAAAAATAAAAGTCAGGAGGAAAGAGTTTTGTTTTTTGTTTTTCCTTTACCTAACCTCTTGAATTCAGCAAGACATCATTTCGATGAATTACACGACTGTGTGTTATTTGTCAGGGAAAAGACCTGAGCTCTATAATTTCACTTAGACAAATATACCAAGTAATAGGACACTTTTGAGCAAAAGATGATGTGAGAGAGATGAAAAAAAGGGTGAAGGATGCCAGGAATATTAGAGCAAGTGTCCTAAGTCTTCAAAAAGACAATGACAAAGCCTGGAGGTTCGGGTGCTGTGGTGAATAAAAATGATACAGATATCAAAAACAAGAGATGAGGCATACCAGCATGGCTGCCAGTAGAAAGTACTAGGGACAGCAGTTTCAGATGTTTCAACAGCTCTGTGCTCTTACAGGTAGATCTTATTCATGAAGAGAACGTTGTAGCCTGTAGGTGAAAGTTGTAAGTTACAGGTTCGCATACGGGAAGTTGACCCACTGACCTGGATAGCATGCCCCTGGGGAATCCAGGCAGTTTTTGTGTGCACTGAGGCTAACAACTTTCTCATTGGGGAAGAGATCCAATGATTAGAAAGATAAGAGAGAAATGCAGAAAAACAATGGTGCTACAAAGTTAAATTGGATGATTTTATTTTTCTCTTTTTAATAAATGATATCATCACAGTTCTAAAATCTTGGAAAGTGCAGTCAGAAATGTTCAATAGGAGTCACTGGTGACACTTGCCATGAAGGTATTAGTGAAAAGAGGTGAGACCACAGAGAGTCTTGCTCTGTTTGGAGAGATGTGATGACACCAGGAAGAAGGATTGAGTGGATATTGAGTGGATGTTAGTGGTGCATAGATGCTGGTAAAAGGGTTTTCTTCTGATGGGTGAGGAAGGATCGCATTGATATGAATATAGAGGCAGTCTTTCTTGAAGTAAGATTTTTTTTTTTTTATTAAAGAGCAGCATTGGGGACCAGCAGATGGTGTAATGACTGTGTTGCTGAACTCCCACATAGTCAACCACAGTTCGAGTCCCAGACCCAGTGGCTTAGACTCATGTCAGGCACATGTGCGTGCGTGCCCAAGATCCTGAGAGGAAAATGGAGGAGAAGGGTTTGCAGTGTGGCCATCCTCCCGGGGGTTGGGGTGGGGGGAGGTGATTTCTTGTTTTCTGTCTCTCTGTCTCTCTGTCTTTCTTTCTGGCAAATGCACTCGCTCAGTACCAAAAATCTTTCCAAAAAAAAAAACAAAAAAGAGCAAAATTATAATTTGAAATGCTTTTTAAACTTTCCAGAACATTATACATCCATGGGCATACCAAGTTGGATTTCACAGTCTGGCATACTGCGATTGAAAAGGCAGCAGGTACAGATGGTAATGCATTACAAGATCAGCAGCTCAGCAAAAACGATGTCCCCATTGTGGTGCACAGCTGCATCGCCTTCGTCACGCAGTATGGTAAGTGGCAGAGGTTTTATTCAGCCCCTAGAATGCATCGTATCATTCTGACAGTTTTTAAGTGGTACCTCTGTTGGACTAAATTAGAGCCCTTTAGAAGTACACCCATGAAGAATAAAAGCACAGTCCCTGTTCAGCTCATGGCCTGACTTCTAATAAAACTCATTGGAACTATATAATATGCTTTCACCATTTCCCTCTTCCTTGATGTGCATAAAGATGTTCAATAACATTGTAACTATAGGTATTATGCGTATTAAATATACTAGATACAAGACTATTTTTTCTGAGGTTACAAGGGTGGAATAAAACCAAGAGCGGTGCAGTATGCTTAAGCATGGGTTTAGAAGAGGTAGCCTATGGAAAATGTATACAAAATTTGCTTTCAGTTGATTTGCATACAAAGTGTATAGGTACATATTTATTTCACTTAGTACTAGTAGTCATGTGCTTATATTCAGAAGCATGGTTTTATTAATGTTTATTATAGTTTTGGATTATTTACAACAGATGTTTTTATGGAGAGTTTACAAATAAAAACAAGTTGATCTATACCTACTATACCGTCTAGCTTCATTTTAATCTGATAAGCCATGACTGTATTTTAGATATTTCTAAAAAGTAACCTTTACTCCTCTTATTTTTGTATTATTCTGAGCCTTTCAAATTCCTCCTTTGTTACATACATTCTCTATACTTTGAAATATAAAATTATGTTTTTAAATTTATTTTATTTTTTCCTTTAAGAATTATTTTATTTAACTTTATCCATTTATTCATTTATTTTAATTTGACCAGAGAGACAGTGAGAGAGAGAAGGACTCGAACCGTGGTCGGCCATGTGGGAACGTGCAGTGCCCCAACCCTCATGATACCTGCCGGTCCCTGAAATATAAAAATTTTTAGCTTTTTAAAAGAATTTTTAAGTGCTGGAGGGTAAGGGCATGTGCCAAAGAGAGGGAAAGAAGACAGCACTTAATATACAGAGTCTTCACACCTTTCTCTCCTGTCTCTACCTCCTTTTGGGATTTTGGGCATGCATACACATACGGGAGATGTTTTTTCAAGCCTCCATGTCCAGGACTTGAACTGCACAGTCAGCGTGTGGGATCTGGCTTCCCTTAACCACCAGGCCATGGAACTTGCCCACTAACATGTAATGTTTGTTTGTTTGTTGTTTTATTAGAGATTTTTGCTACAGGACACATGCACTTGACAGAGAGACAGAAAAACAGAAAGTGAGAAATCACCCCCCAGGGGACATGGTCACTCTGCAATCATTTCTTCTCCATTCTCCTCTTGGGATTTTGGGCATGCATGCCCATGCACCTGGCATGCGTTTTAAGCCACTGAGTAGAGAACCAGAACTGCAGTTGACTACGTGGGAGTCCAGCAACACAACTATGACACCATCTGCTGGTCCCTAACTGTATTTTTAATATAAGAATGTTTTCTACGCTTAACCTGTAGGTATATGCCATTTATTTAAATTACAAAGTGGGGAAAAAGAATAGCTGACCTTGTATTTTGGAAGGTGTATTCACTTTTTAAATTTTTCTCATATTGGGATTATCTTTGGGTGTTTTGAATAGAAGTGTATTAGTGAGAAGGCTGCAAAAAAACATTGTAAATTTATTATTTATTTATTGAGTGTCAGTTGTATGCCAGCCCCCCAATTTCAAAATACAGCAGTAGGAATGAAAAGTTAGAGACAAAGCCATGGATTGTAGTTCTGGGGCGAAAAACTGACATTGCATTGATATATAGCACAGCGTCAGAAATAAATAATGCTGGAGAAAATAACTTCTGGGGTTTAAATTTGTAATATGTGCATTTTAACTTCTTTTAGGCAGAGCGCCATTTTAAGTATTTTGCTTATTTCCCGTGGAAGCCAAGTGTGGTTTTATTTATGTCCAGATTCATTGTGTTTATTCTATACACCTGCTGAATCACATATGTGAGCATTACAGTAGGAAGTTTCTTTCTCTAATAACGCGTTTATATTTTCTTATTAGTGTAATCATTTGTCTATTTGACATGGGCAAAGGAGAGGTTGTCATCGTTATTTGTTATTTTCATTCAGTGCTGTGCTTGCGTTTTGCAGGTATAAATGATTTGCACACACATTATGTTTTAGCGAGAGCATAACCTCATTGGGAATTTTCACATCATGTTAGTTTCATAATGGCATAAGGTCTTTCTTAAGCTGACAAATGACTGAAATAACTTGACTTGCTTCAGTGTAGCCAATTGAATGTTTCTCTAGGGAAATCAGAAGTTTCCTGGTGGCGTTTATTTGAATTTAAAATCATTAAGTATTCTATTGTCTTCAGCTAAGTCTTGTACATTATATCTACTTTATAACACTTAACACAAGGCGATTAGCTTACACGTTAAAATAATAAAGTCAGTGGAAGATTGTCTTTTCTTTTTTTTGTGGGGAATGGTTTTGTTTTGATTAGCAGAACATGGGAAAAAAGCCTCAGTGTTACCAGCTATATAGAGGGAAAGATTCTATATGAACTCAGAAAATGCCCGGTGATTACCGAATGCAAATGGTTGAGTCAGGCTGTTATATTAACAATTTATTTCCTAACCTGTGGGTTATAATCTAAAGACTGATTTTTTTGTGCTAATCATGTCAAGGTTTGAACTTTGAGCTCATGATATAGTTTTGGAGGTTATTTTATTTTTTAAATGATTTACAGTACTTAATTCTTGGGGGAAATTATCTTAATTTGTGTAAACAAAATTACATCCAAGTCCTATTCTAATCAGTTAAGCAAAGTTAAGTACTAACTCTTAGAAATGCACTGTGAGGAATGTAGGTTTTCAGAAACTTAGTCACACTAGTTTCTTGTAGAATTTATTTATTCTTCCATTAAATGGTCACTTATTGAATACCTGTTGTGGTATTCTAGGTATTGTGTCTACTCTGAAAATAAGTAATACTTGTTTCCTAGAGTTCATAGAATTGTGGATAAGAAACATATCATGATGGGACCAGCAGTTAATGTAATGGCTATGTCGCTGGACTCCCATGTAGTCGACCGCAGTTTGAGTCCCAGATCTGGTGGCTTAAAACTCATGCCATGTTATGAAGGAGAGGCATTGTATGTCCCCACTTAATATATACCGAGTGTCTGCACTCTAAAATATATATATATATATATTTGAAACCATACTGCTTCTGTTGTTATAGAGTCATAAAATTATACAAAATTATAAGACATATTTGAACATTATCTTTAAAATTCAGTATTTTGAAATTTTGAAAGTTGTAAACTGTCAAGAATTATGGATTATGAGCTAAATTTTTTTGCTATGTAAAATAAATGTTTGTGGAAAAATGTAAAAATAAATAAATGAAAGAAAAACAAACATTAAAAAAAAAAAAAGTCATGCCAGACGTGTGTGCGTGTGTGCCCAAAATCCCGAGGAGAGAATGGAAGAGAAGGGATTGTGGCATGGTCATCCCCCCTGGGGGGTGATTTCTCACTTTCTGTCTCTCTGTCTCTCTCTGTCTGGTGAGCACATGCGCCCTATAGCAATAAAACATCTCCCCCCAAAAAAGAAACACATCGTGAGCAGACAGTGAGAGCTCAGTGTACACAGTCGTAGGGTAGAGAAGTGCAGGGACTGCTCCAGCTGTCCAGTGTGTAGGGATGAATTTCACCCAGAAGAGTTGTGAAGGGGCTTCCTGGTGAGTGAAATGCCAGCCATGAGCCTTAAGAGAACCTAAGAGCTAATGAGGAGAGGGAAGGTCAGGATAGGGAGTCCAAGACGAGAAACAATGAGTGGCACGGGGCAGTGTCACGAGAGAAGATTATCTGTTCAGGCAACTTGGTGTGGTCACATGGTACAGCGATTAGCGGGAGGAGGGGGAGGATGTAAGAGGCAGGAGGTTAGGCCAATTCAGGTATGATTTTATGGATCAAATAAAGTCCCCAAACTTTGCTGTGCAGACCGTGGGATGGCAGCATGCAGATTAGTGAGCTCATTGGTAGCTCCAGCAGACCTGTGTACAGGTGACGCTGTCTCCATCGTTGGGGTGGACTGCAGGGTTGCATGAGGACAGAGGCAGGAAGTTGTGAAAACAGTGCGAAGCCAGGTGCACAGAATAGTAGCATCTGGTATGTAAAGGGGATAATTTCAAGAATAAGGTCATGATAAATAATCTATGTGAAAGTCAATTAAAAAAAAAAGATGAATGATGAAGTCCTGACGTGTGAGGGGGTGAGGCGAAGGTCATGCTATCTATGGAGACAGAGGAATGTGAAGAGCTTACTGGGGTTAGAAGGCGAGGAAGTAGATGGGGTGGGAGAACTAATTTCCCCAGATTATTTCAATTCGCCCATAAAGATGTGTGTGCCTATGTGTACATTGCACGCATATGTTCATGTGCGTGTGTGCATGTATGAAGTCTTAGAAATTAAAACCTGGGTGAAAACGTTTATGGAGTAGCTGAAGCATTGAGGTTGAAGGACTCACCTAGGTAATTGTTTAGGTGGGGAGAAGAGACGTGAGGATAGATCCCTGGAATAACCAGTAAAGAGTCATTGGGCAGAATGAATGGAATATTGGAAGAAATAGCCACAGAGGAAAAGGGAGGAAAAGGAGCTATCAAGGCATGATGTGATAAAAATGATGAGATATAAAGAGTCCTAGTAGGGGTTCATTTGGAATTTTAAATGCTACGAGGAGTTCTCATTGGGGAAAAAATGGAAAAAGAATTAGAAAAATAAGATATCATTGATGTTTTTGGAGAATGTTCTCTCAGCAGAGTGGGTATTGGGTAGAGGAACAAGATTGTATGGTTAAAGGATTAACAGGCATGTGAAACTATAAAAAAGAATAAATAGGACCAGGTGGTTAAAGTGGCTGGAACCCACATAGCCAAGTACATGGTTCAAGTCCCTGACTCAATGGCTTGAAAACCACACAAAGCACATGTGTGTGCCCCAAGGCCCGAGAGAAGCATGGAGAAGTGATTGTTGCATGACTATACCCATGCAGGATACTCACTCTCTCTCTCTCTTTTCTCTCTCTCTCTCTCTGCCTCTTTCCCCACTCCCTCACTGTCTGGCAACCTATACCAAATTACAAAACAAAAACAATACCTGTGAACAAAGAGAGACTAAATATAGGCGATTCAGCTTGTGGCTGATTCCTTCTTCTTAAAAAGAAGAGGGGTAAGAAACCTGGGATGGATATGGGGGATTTATGTATGTGTATCATCATTGTCTTCCTCCTCTTTACCTCCTCATTACCACTACTCTTTCTTTTGTTTTATAAGAGGCACTTGAAAAAGAGGTGGCCCAACCTTTTTGAGAGAAGAGGTCAAAAAAAAAAAAAAAATGAGAACAGAAATTAATACAGACATGTGGGAGCAGGAGGTTGAGAACATTCACACCACTGAATTCCGTTTTAGTCAGTGAAGCATGAAGGCAATGTTGTCTTTTTAAAAATTATTTATTTATTTATTTAAGTTTGCTATGGGGCATACATGCTCACACAAGAGAGAGAGAGAAAGCAAGCTATCAGGTCCAAGACTTGAACCAGGGTTGGCCATATGGGAGTCCAGGGCCTTAACCACCATGCCACTTGTTGGCCCCAACAAGGTTGTATTCTGAGAGACTAAGTAAAGATGGGGCACTTGAGGTAGAAGAGCATTAGAAGATCCATAGAGAACTGGAGGAAGACTGATCAGGTCATACTAAAGCTAAAGATGGGATTTATTTATTAGGTTTACAGTTTAAATATTAAAATTAGGAGTGGCACCTCCCTCCGTCAGATACATTTCTATCAATTCTCACTTAATGATGTCTTCTTCTTGCTCATCCCAACCCAAACAAGCATTTGTTCCCTTTTTTTAAGATATAATGGTAGATTTTGAATGTAAGATGTTTCGTATGTAACTTTTTTTCTCCCCCAAACAAAGGTTTAGGATGCAAATATATCTACCAGAAAAATGGTGATCCTCTGCACATAAGTGAACTCTTGGAGAGCTTCAAAAAGGATGCTCGAAGCTTTAAGTTGAGGGCCGGAAAGCACCAGCTCGAAGATGTGACGGGTGTGTTGAAAAGGTTTCTCTTGGACATTGATGATGCACTTCTTACCAAGCAGCTCTATCCGTATTGGATCTCCGCATTAGGTAATGCAGTTACGTAGAACCTGCGTTGAAAATGCTTTTCTTCTGAGTTGATGCTTAGGTTTTAAAACACCTTTGATAAGCTGAAAATTTAAGGAAAAGGACTATGATACATAATGCCTTAGAATTAGGAGCTGAAGAAGAGGTGTCCCCACTTTCCATTGGGAAGAAGATAAAGATGGAAACTAGAAATGAATATACAAACATGGGGACAGAAAAATCAAGGTCATTTGTGCAAATATCAATACCCATTTCTGTGTACCTCTAGAGGAATTGGTAGTAATAATTGCTAAATAGTGTTTATGTACTTAGTTTTCAGTAGATTTCTGAGTGCTTTGGCTTTAACTTTCTTTTTTGTCAAGTCTATATATGTTGTAACTTTTTTATCAAAAACAAAATGAAGTGTTTAATGCAAGATTTATTTTAGATCTTCACATATGATTTTCACGTCTTCTATCATTTATTCTACTTTGCTATGCATAATGATACTTTTATACTCTTCACTTAGCCTAGATTCCATCTATTGAACTAAAAAAGCTTTGTTGCATTGTAAGAATCTATTAAAAAATTACCCCAGTGGAGCCAACAGGTGATGTAGTGGTTAACAGCACAGGTCTTCCACATGGCTGACTCTAGTATGAATCCTGGACCTGGTGGCTAGAAAATCACACTGGTTGTGTGTGCGAGTGTACCCAAAATCCCAGGAGGAGAATGAAAGAGAAGGGATTTGGCATGGCCATCCTTCCTGGGAGATGATTTCTGACTTACTCACTCACTCACTGTCTGTCTTGGATATGCCAGATACACATACGTGCCTGTGATCCTGGCTTGCTGATAAAGGCAGGAGGCAGATCATAGCATGAGACCCTGTTGAGGGTACTTGGCTCCGTCTCTGTCTCAAGGAAGGAAGGATAGAAGGGAGAAATAGAATGAACTTTAAAAAAGAATGAACTTTGAATGTCTTTCTACTCTGGCCTGATCATATCATTGAACAGAAATGCACTTGTGACTGTTGTTTTAAAATAATATCATAAGAAACATTTGCAATATACATGATTAGTTTAGGCCTAAAGATTGCTTCTCCCCCTCCCCCCAGATACGCAGGATGACAAGGAAAGAATTAAAAAGTATGGGGCATTTATACGTAGTCTGCCAGGAGTCAACCGAGCAACCCTGGCAGCCATCATTGAGCATCTTTACAGGTAGGTGGATTCCTGAACTTTCCTGGACATCTCAGATATGGCACTCAGCAAATCATTATTTCTTAAATTTGAAGTGTGTTCAATCTTCCTCACGTGACTGAATCGTTCACCATATCTCAAGTACTGTCACTTTAGCCTCTGTGCAACTAAGTTACATTTCTAGGGAAGGAGCCCTGTAGAACTTCTTTATTTCTTTAGAGTTTTTGCTATAGGGCGTGTGTGCTCACTGCAGAGAGAGAAAGAGATAGAAAGGGAAAGTGAGAAATCAGCTCTCCAGGAGGAATGGTCCTACCACAATCCTTTCTCCTCTGTCCTCAGGATTTGGGGCATGCATGTACATGTGTCCAACGTGGTTTTCAAACCACCATGTCTAGGATTTGAATTGCTGTTGGCCATGTGGGAGTCCAGTGCCTTAACCACCATGGCAGCTGTTGGCCCTGAGAATTTCTTGAATGAACCAGAACCAATCGTATACAGCATCCTCACATGTACCCAGTAGGGAATGGGACATAACCACACCCCACCATGGGAAACTGGAGAAAGAAAGAACTGTAGGGACCGGAATTTCATAATAGGAATCTGCGAGCACAGTATTTGATCATGGTGGACTGAAAAAAACTCTCGTTTCTTCATTCTCAATTTGTATTTTTTTTGAAGAGATTTTTTCCCTAGGGTGCAGGCACTCGCTACACAGAGAGAAAGACAATGAGAGGAAACATGAAAAATCACCACCCAGGGGGTATGACCATGCCACAATCCCTTCTCCAGTCTCCTTTAGGGATCTTGGGCTTGCACACACACATGCCTGGAGTGAGGTTTAAGTCACCCAGTTCAGGACTCAAACCCTAGTTGACCATATGGAAGTCCAGCGACATAACTGCTATGCCATCTGCTGGTCCCCTTAGTTTGTATTTTATCTAATCTTTATGTTTTGCTATCGAACTGTTGATCAGAGGAATTTTAAAAGTCAAAACCACTTTCTACATTCAGGCATAAAATCCGTCTTCATTTGGAACGATGTAAGGAATATAGTGGTGACATAATATATGCATCTGACGGATGAGGATGTTTGAAAATGAGCTTGTGAGCCAGTTAATGACCCAGGGGTTAAGGTGGCTGGATTCCACATGGCTGTCCATGTGGTTCAAGTTTCAGACGTGGTGTAAAAATAGGTCAGGTGCTTGTGCTCACATGTATAAATTTTGCTTAAGTAATACAGTGCTGTACTTTCTGATAGTGATGAAATAATCTTCTGAATAAACCCTTACAATGCTGAATTTTATTAAAAGCATCTCATTTGAAGGCTAGATTTAGAGGTCTTTTTTTCTCTGTATATTTTTCCTAGCTACTATTTCTCATGTAGGTAAACTCCATTATTATAAAACTGATTTTCTTTCTTTCTTTCTTTTTTTTTTTTAATTGCCAGAAGGCACATGCACTCACCAAAGAGAGAGAAAGGCAGGGGAAAGCATACCTGGTGGGGTGTGGTTATGTTCCATTCCCTTCTCCTCATTTCTCCATCCTGCTGGGATTTGGGGCATGCCTGAACCACGAGGCCACAGGGCCAGCCCTCCACGACTGATTTTCTTACTATACCATACAAATATTGTCTATATTTTATAGTTCTATCTCTACTTATACGATGTTGGTCCAAATTTTTGTTTATTTGTTTTTACTTTTGGTTTTAATTTGCCACAGGATGTATACCAAGAGATAGAAGAGGGGAAAAGTGAGAAAGCACTCCCCCACCCAATGGAGAATGGTCATCCCATAACCCCTTCTCTTCCCTTTCTTCTTCTTTTGGAGATTTTGGGCATGCGTGCACACAGGCCTGGTATTTTCAGTCACTGTGTGTGGAACTTAAACTAGGCAGTTGACCATGTGAGATCCACCCTCTCAATCACAATACCAGAAACTAGTCTTTGGCCAAATTTTAATACAGAAAATTTTTGTAGAAAGTACAGAATTATAGAGGAGAGCTTGAGAGATTCATTTTGTGCTGAGGCCCAGAGAATGCTTCTACACTTCAAATTTAAAGAGACATGTAAACTGGACAAAAAAGAGAAATAAGAGAAATGATCAAAGGCTGTTTTCTGGGGTGAAGGCGTACCAGGAGATGAGGTGGTTTGTAGTTGTCTGGCAGAGGTGATAAAAGTCTTGGTAGGTTGTGCGAAAACATTTGAACTTTATTTCTTTAAAAGGTAAGAAGTGACCAATTGATTTTGTTTTAGGGTAATAAGCCCTGTGGATGGGATTGGTTGGGAAGGGGTAGGGGCAAAGAAGCTAATTAGGAAGCCGATTTTTTGAGACTTCTGATGAAGCAGCCTTGGTGAGAAGACGGAACAGGCCACATTTGGAACGTTTGGAAAAGCCAACATCTAGGGCCAGAGGAATAACAGAAGAAAAGGAAACACTGTTTTCAGCCCAGTTCATCTCAGAAATTAGGGCTGCCACAGAAACTAAAGACAGGGGGGATGAAAACTACCAAAGGAGAATGATATTGCAGAAGGAAGTCTCAAAGATAGGACTATTTAGTAGTGTCAAAGTTCCAGAGGTAAATTTGGATAAGGTCAGGTTGATTTAGCATTTAATTCGATCTTTACCCTACATAAAAGATGACTTCCTCTATCAGTAACATCCACTTAATTCTATTCTCTAGTTACTAACCAGGCCCTACAGTGTGATTAAAGCCAGGCTCTGGTGAAGATGCTTAGATTTTAGTAACAGGGGCAGACATGCACATCATTGGTCCAGATGTTGACAGCCTAGGATAGTAAAAGTGTGGAGGGCTTTCAGAGGGGTGTGCACACTTATTACACCTCTATTCAATTTCAATTTCTTTCGTATCTTATTAATCATACATAAAGATTGTACTTGCTCTAGTTCATTCTCTGTTTTGCAGTTTGGCATTGTATTTATTTTCTAACATCATATGTGTTGCTGTCATATTTGCTCACATTCTTTTACACCTACTTGATTCTATGTTCTTTATATTCAGGAATATTTATTAGGTCATTGGGAAAGTCATGATGTATTTTTTTTATGCAGAGATGCATCATGCCTTTCCTAACGATGCAATAATTTAGTATTGCTATATTTCTTTGATGGAGTTCAGTCTTCCTTGTTTAGTATGTATTGAAATAATTTCCAAATGTAATTAAATAGACAATTGAGCAGCTGTTGAATATGCAGTCAGTGACAAATAAATACAGACTGTTAACAGACACTTCCATGTGCATCCCTTAGAGTTCTCATGCAATGCATTTTTGTCAGTGTAACTTTCCCTTTCCTGGGGCAATGGCTTTGTTCATTTTAATCACTTTGAACTTGCATTTGTCAACACTTTCAATGCTCTTTGTAAGAATTAAGAGTTGTAGCTTACTGACTCAGAGAGTCAACTTGTCGGCTTGTATCTGTTCATTATAAAAAGCCATTTTTAGTTATATCCAGGAAAAATGTAGTTGTATTTTTTTTTCTTTTTTAGGTTTTTGCTTTAGTTTGTGCTCAACAGAGAGAAACAGAGAGAGAGTGAAAGTGAGAAGTCATCCTCAGGGGGATGGCCACACCACAGTACTTCTCCTCCATTCTTTTCTGGGGATTTTGAGCATGCATGCAAGTGTGCCCAGCATAGTTTTCAAGCTGCTGGGCCCAGGACTTGAACTGCAGTCGGCTATATGGGAGTCCCCAGTCTTAACCACCACACCACCTACTGGTCCCTGTAATTGTATTTTCAAAATAAGTGTTTGCTTTTAGAATAACTGTACAAACACATGCTCTCAGGTGTTCTTTCGTACCTGATAGGCTCTTCCTGGGAAGTCTAGCACACACTCAAACCTGGAATTTGGAAGACTCTGTTACGCACCTGCTAATCCACTTTTCTTGCCTTGTTTCCTATTTACCTCCTGCCCCTTTCCTCTTTCATTTATGCTGTAGTCCCCACAAGTCATTTTATACCACTTTGCAAGCATACTCAAGCTTTGGCTGTACATTGTTTCATAGTTTGGAATTGTTGGGATTTGCTCAGTCCTTCCTCCAAATTAGCAATCCAATCAATCCAGTCCTATTGTCTATATTTTATAGTTCTATCTCTACTTATACGATGTTGGTCCAAATTTTTGTTTATTTGTTTTTACTTTTGGTTTTAATTTGCCACAGGATGTATACCAAGAGATAGAAGAGGGGAAAAGTGAGAAAGCACTCCCCCACCCAATGGAGAATGGTCATCCCATAACCCCTTCTCTTCCCTTTCTTCTTCTTTTGGAGATTTTGGGCATGCGTGCACACAGGCCTGGTATTTTCAGTCACTGTGTGTGGAACTTAAACTAGGCAGTTGACCATGTGAGATCCACCCTCTCAATCACAATACCAGAAACTAGTCTTTGGCCAAATTTTAATACAGAAAATTTTTGTAGAAAGTACAGAATTATAGAGGAGAGCTTGAGAGATTCATTTTGTGCTGAGGCCCAGAGAATGCTTCTACACTTCAAATTTAAAGAGACATGTAAACTGGACAAAAAAGAGAAATAAGAGAAATGATCAAAGGCTGTTTTCTGGGGTGAAGGCGTACCAGGAGATGAGGTGGTTTGTAGTTGTCTGGCAGAGGTGATAAAAGTCTTGGTAGGTTGTGCGAAAACATTTGAACTTTATTTCTTTAAAAGGTAAGAAGTGACCAATTGATTTTGTTTTAGGGTAATAAGCCCTGTGGATGGGATTGGTTGGGAAGGGGTAGGGGCAAAGAAGCTAATTAGGAAGCCGATTTTTTGAGACTTCTGATGAAGCAGCCTTGGTGAGAAGACGGAACAGGCCACATTTGGAACGTTTGGAAAAGCCAACATCTAGGGCCAGAGGAATAACAGAAGAAAAGGAAACACTGTTTTCAGCCCAGTTCATCTCAGAAATTAGGGCTGCCACAGAAACTAAAGACAGGGGGGATGAAAACTACCAAAGGAGAATGATATTGCAGAAGGAAGTCTCAAAGATAGGACTATTTAGTAGTGTCAAAGTTCCAGAGGTAAATTTGGATAAGGTCAGGTTGATTTAGCATTTAATTCGATCTTTACCCTACATAAAAGATGACTTCCTCTATCAGTAACATCCACTTAATTCTATTCTCTAGTTACTAACCAGGCCCTACAGTGTGATTAAAGCCAGGCTCTGGTGAAGATGCTTAGATTTTAGTAACAGGGGCAGACATGCACATCATTGGTCCAGATGTTGACAGCCTAGGATAGTAAAAGTGTGGAGGGCTTTCAGAGGGGTGTGCACACTTATTACACCTCTATTCAATTTCAATTTCTTTCGTATCTTATTAATCATACATAAAGATTGTACTTGCTCTAGTTCATTCTCTGTTTTGCAGTTTGGCATTGTATTTATTTTCTAACATCATATGTGTTGCTGTCATATTTGCTCACATTCTTTTACACCTACTTGATTCTATGTTCTTTATATTCAGGAATATTTATTAGGTCATTGGGAAAGTCATGATGTATTTTTTTTATGCAGAGATGCATCATGCCTTTCCTAACGATGCAATAATTTAGTATTGCTATATTTCTTTGATGGAGTTCAGTCTTCCTTGTTTAGTATGTATTGAAATAATTTCCAAATGTAATTAAATAGACAATTGAGCAGCTGTTGAATATGCAGTCAGTGACAAATAAATACAGACTGTTAACAGACACTTCCATGTGCATCCCTTAGAGTTCTCATGCAATGCATTTTTGTCAGTGTAACTTTCCCTTTCCTGGGGCAATGGCTTTGTTCATTTTAATCACTTTGAACTTGCATTTGTCAACACTTTCAATGCTCTTTGTAAGAATTAAGAGTTGTAGCTTACTGACTCAGAGAGTCAACTTGTCGGCTTGTATCTGTTCATTATAAAAAGCCATTTTTAGTTATATCCAGGAAAAATGTAGTTGTATTTTTTTTTCTTTTTTAGGTTTTTGCTTTAGTTTGTGCTCAACAGAGAGAAACAGAGAGAGAGTGAAAGTGAGAAGTCATCCTCAGGGGGATGGCCACACCACAGTACTTCTCCTCCATTCTTTTCTGGGGATTTTGAGCATGCATGCAAGTGTGCCCAGCATAGTTTTCAAGCTGCTGGGCCCAGGACTTGAACTGCAGTCGGCTATATGGGAGTCCCCAGTCTTAACCACCACACCACCTACTGGTCCCTGTAATTGTATTTTCAAAATAAGTGTTTGCTTTTAGAATAACTGTACAAACACATGCTCTCAGGTGTTCTTTCGTACCTGATAGGCTCTTCCTGGGAAGTCTAGCACACACTCAAACCTGGAATTTGGAAGACTCTGTTACGCACCTGCTAATCCACTTTTCTTGCCTTGTTTCCTATTTACCTCCTGCCCCTTTCCTCTTTCATTTATGCTGTAGTCCCCACAAGTCATTTTATACCACTTTGCAAGCATACTCAAGCTTTGGCTGTACATTGTTTCATAGTTTGGAATTGTTGGGATTTGCTCAGTCCTTCCTCCAAATTAGCAATCCAATCAATCCAGTCCTTCTTTGTAAATTGTAGTCATCTATTTTTTAACAGTTTTTTCTTATGTTCAGTCTAGCTAGAGTATAATCTACTTGAAAGACCGAACCGTGTGTTTTTCTGTAAATCACCCACCGTGCCTTGTATATCAGAGAACTTTGATATGTGTGTGTCAAAAAAAATGATCCATGAGTGTTCTTGATATGGTTCTGTGAAATTTGCAAACAGAAGTGTGTCATAACGAGTATGCTTTCCTCTAACAGGGTACAGAAATGCTCAGAAATCAATCACATGGATGCCCATAGTCTGGCCATGGTCTTCTCATCCTGTTTGTTTCAAACGAAAGGACAAACTAATGAAGAGGTGAATGTAATCGAGGACCTGATTAATAATTATGTTGAAATATTTGAGGTAAATATTTTCTAGCCTGACCTTGCTCATTCTGATGTCGTTTGCTGTTGGCAAACAAAGATGAATGTTTCAGGTTGTTATTACTCAGGTTTTTTATGACTGCTTCAGAAAAAAAAGGAAATAAAAGTTATATTTTCTTTGATCTTTAAAATATTTCATTGTATTAACAGATATAACTAGGTTTTTAAGCTATAGTCATGTATTTAAATTTGGGTTCTTTGAAAGCTTTTTTACCATCTGGTGTCTGTTGGATAGAATAGATCTATTTATAGGGTTTTTGTGTGTGTTTTTTTTTTCCTTCAATGTGTATGCATTAAGTATATCTACTTAGAGGTGTGAAGTTACTAATTTAACATTTCAGTAAGAGACACCAGGCTTAAATTCTGCAATTGAAAGCATTTTAAGGTTTTTTTTTTTAAATTATGCCCTCAACTGGAAAAAAATAAAATTCTGAAATATTGTTATTTCATTTTTCCTAAGTCATCTCTGCTTTAATAAGTTGTTGTTTTATAAAGTTAATATTTTCCTGTTTCATCAGAAAACTGCTAGGATAAGAATGATTTTTTTCATTCCGAGACATAAAAACATAGGCCACGAATCCAGGATTTGGATATGGTGGATCTGTGTCTCATGCTATTTCGTAACTAAAGAGTTCTAAAATCTCAGTTTTGTCATTTGACCTTTTTGAGCTTTCCATTAAATAACTGGTGTTTGTAAGATGACTTGTTTTCCAAGAGGCTGGCTGTACCCAGTGAAACCAAGTGGCGGGGTGTGACATATTCCCATGTGTACAGATCTTTCGTTCATAATTTATCACAAGATTCCTTAGCCAAGGGAAAGGAGCCATCTTAGTAAATAAAATATCGTAGTTTGCTTGTAGGAGTGGACACCAGAGTTGTTGATTTTCTTTACTCTTTGATTTCCGCTCTGTTTCTTTCTGTGTGTGTCCCCTTTCTGATCAATAGCAACTTCTTGGCAATAAGCTGATCCTGAGAAAAGACAGAATTAGGAAAAAAATAATAATAATGCGTGGCTTTACATGCTCTCTTTATTTTTGATTTTTGTTCTATCCCATTATTAAAACATAGGTGGTTATATTTACATTATGTTACACCTAACTTTACTTAAAGGGTGGGAACTTCATAAGCACTTAATGAACATTTCAGTTTGAGAAATGAGTCCTTGCTTGACTCTTAACCTACATAAACATTCAGAAACTAGTCATCAGACCCTTTGTTTATTAAATCTCCTGTAGCAACAGGACTTCCCTTGATGCGATCTACAGCCTGAAGTACCATCATACAGTGTGGTGAACTTGACAAAAGGTCATCGCATTGGCTTTATTTCTGCCTCAGTTGTGTGGCCCGATGCTGATGAGGATAGCCATTCTCAGTTACTTGGAACTCGTTGGTATTGAAATTCCTTAAGAGTTAGCCAGATGAGTACCATCAATCTTGTATTCTACATTATTAGAATGTTCCAAATTATATTTTAAACAGGTTAAAGAAGACCAAGTCAAACAAATGGACATAGAAAATAGCTTTATTACCAAGTGGAAGGACACTCAAGTGAGTAGTAGTAGTTAGATCTCTAAAACAATTAAAACAGAACCGTCTGTTGTAAGTAAAGACGTTTGTCGTGTGTGTTTTCAAGATCCTATCTGAAGAAAAGTAACAGTAACGGGGGAAAAAAAACCCTAGATAAATGAGTTATGTAGTTCTGTAGCTTGATACATTCATGCAAAATATGTTCATATAAATTGTTAAAATATAGGGGGAAAACCAGTTTTATGTATCAAGATTGTCTTTGTGAAATCCATGTTTATTGATAAAAGCACTTGAAAATGCCAGATCTCAAAGGAAGCATTTAAAGCCAAAGAAATACTGGAATAAATTGAAAAATTCAGGCAGCCTCATGCTTCTTTCCATTATGACTTTGAGACTATAAATGATTTCTTATATGCTTTTGCTCTGCATGCTTTCAGACTAACGGGAATGTATCTAACCTAGTCTTGTAGCACGTGCTATTTTTGTCCTAAGTTGACTCCTCTCAAGCCTGTCTTGCTTCCCTCAGCCACTTCATACTGGGTTTGTGTCTCCCAGTGGCACTGTGCTTGTCTAAGGTACCTTACCTTGTTTTATGAGTATTCGCTAACTTCTTAAAGTCGATCGTTAATCACTGTCTAGTAGCTAGGAATTATACTGGGTTCGGGGTACTAATATAAGTGATAGAACTGTGTCAAATACACTCTGTTTACAAACATACTCTGAAAAGGAGGCAAGTATTTCATTAGTCAGACCCTAAATTCTTCTCTGTCCTGGAATGTCCACTTACTAATTAAGGAGATCACTGGTGTTCTCATTCCATCGGAGGGAAATGAGGGCAGACTTAGATCCCCAGTGTTTATTTATTTATTCATTTACTTACTTACTTACTATTTACTTATTTATTTATTTATTTATTTATTGGTTTTTGTCAGAGGGTGATATATTTGCCAGAAAGGGGAGAGAGAGGGATATGCAGAAAGAGGAAAAGTGAGAAATCACCTCTCCATAGCAGATGGCCACACTGCGATCCCTTCTGTCCCTTTCTCCTCCTCAGGATTTGAGGCACACGCCTACACATGCCTGGCATGATTTTAAAGCCATTGGATCTGAGACTTTAAGTGTGGTTGATCATGTAAGAGTCCAGCACCTTAACCACTGAGTCACCTGCTGGGTTCAGATCCTCCATGATATTAGATGCTAATTACTAATGAATACTTTCCTGTATTTTTTTTTTTTTTTTGGAGAGGTTTTTCGCTATACGGCACGTCTGCTCGCCAGACAGACAAAGAGAGACATAGAGACAGAAAGCGAGAAATCACCCCCCAGGGGGGATGGTCATGCCGCAATCCCTTCTCCTCCATTCTCCTCCTGGGATCTTGGTCATGCACACACGTGCCCGGTGTCAGTTTTAAGCCACCGGGTCCAGGACGCGAACCGTGGTCGACTACGTGGGAGTCCAGCGACATAGCCATTACGCTAACTGCTGGTTCCCATTCTTTCCTGTATTTTGATCCCAATTAATTTGCACAGCTTTTGGTGAAGTTGGTTTTTTAACATACATATATACATACAAATAAATAAGCCAATAAATAAATGAGTCATTGTCAGTTCTCTTAGACTCACACTTTTTGGAAAGGGCCTCAGTAATGTAATAATGGATCGTGTGTATCTGAAAGGTAATCTTTGGGAGCTCGTTATTAGAGAAAGTATTTGTTTCCATTTGCATTTTTATCTTTCATATACACATGAAGGAGATGAATCTTAAATACTTTTAAACTCAGTATAAATAAAAATAAGACAAGAATTGTCTATAAAATATAGTAATTGGAATTAACAAAGAAAAGCTTGGAAGAATGTGTTGTTTTGCTTGAGTTTTTCTCTAATCCATTCAAAACTGTCCTGTGGAATATATTTTTGACAGTTTCTGTCTTACTCCTGTTTAAATTTCTTAGCTGTTCCTTTTTTGGGGGCTTCATTCTGAGTTCTATATGTTTACTTTTTAATTTTTAAAATGTGTTCTTCCTGGAGAGTTGTTTATGCAAACATACTGAAAAGCAAAAATGTCAACCCAAGCTTCTCCTTTCTAAAATCTTTGTGTAGCATTGAAAGTGAGGGAGAAAATCTGGAAATGAGCTTTTCTAAGCTTGTGGTGCTAGAATAATTAAGACAATTCTTCAAAGTACATTTTTAATGTTTCCCCCACAAATTTACTTATTCGATTTTTATCCTGTGGCAAAGTCAAGTTCATCCTTTGTTTATTTTTTAAAAATTGGGTGATGGATCTTATTTTTCAAGTAGTTATCTAATTTATGGGAGTTTCTGGAAAAAGATACTCAAACACTTTTTATAGATTCATTTAGTTCTTTGATACCCTTCTCCACTTTAGACTGTCAATCTGCACAGTGAAGTCTTACGATTTTTATTTTCTGGTTTGTATCTTCTTCACTTCATATGTCTTCTGGGATATAATAGCCTAAAAAGCTTGGCACTTAATGCTTGGCCACAGATAATTTTGTGTGCCTTATTCTATCACTTCATTTTGATTGTTTCTTACTGAATTTGCTTTCTCCATTTGTAACTTTAATATATCTCTGATCTTATTTTTTTTTTGAATCTGCAAAAGGGCACATGCACTTATTAGAAAGAGAAAGAACCCACACAGCATCCCCACACACATACACCCTGCAATAGGGGTGGCCCCACCACAGTCCCTTCTTCAGGATCTTGGGCATGCACACAAATAAGACTCATGTTTTTCAAGCCAGTGGGTGGGTCCAGGACTCGAACCACGCAATTGACTATGTGAGATCCAGCCATCTTTATTTATTTATTTTTTTTGCTATAGGATGCGTGCACTTATTCACCAGACAGACAGAGACAGAGAGATAGAAAGCGAGAAATCACCCCCTGGGGGGGATGGCTACACCACAATCCCTTCTCTTCCATTCTCCTCTTCGGATCTCGGGCATGCACGCACATGCGCCTGGCGTGAGTTTTAAGCCACCGGGTCCGTGATGTGAACCGCGGTCGACTACATGGGAGTCCAGCGACATAGCCATTACGCTAACTGCTGGTCCCCCAGGATCCAGCCATCTTAACAACCACGCCACTAGCTGGCCCTCCCTGACCTGATTTATCCACCAATTTCAACTTTTGAATATATCATCTCTTTAAACATTTAGCAAGACCTGTGTTGCCTTTTAGTTATCAATATTGGTCACACATTACAGCTTAGAGAAGAATTGCTTATGATTTGCTTTGTTTATTCTGTTAACGTTCACAGTGATGCCTCTACAGAGTCAAGTTATCAAAGTCAGCAGATTTCTATTGTAGTCAGAATTACTATTTTAGTAAAAATGTACGCATGTTCTAGAGAGCCATGTAAGCTCTTGAATAAGAGATTTCAAAAATCACGTTATTATTGTTGCTGATGACCACATTCATGTAGATTTCTTTTCCTTATCAAGTATATCTGGGAATGGATATACCATGCTTGTCAATAGAAGAAGTGAGCTCATTTCGTTGTTACAAAATATTAAGAACTATGACTAGACTCTATCTGAATGTTTGTGTGTCTTTGAAATATACTTATGTGTGCTGTCTTCATAACTGCCCTTTTCTAGGTTTCCCAGGCTGGAGATTTGTTGATTGAAGTGTATGTAGAGAGGAAGGAGCCAGACTGTAGTATTATAATTCGGGTGAGTCCTGAAGAGGGATGTTGGAAGTCACAAGTATTAGCATTGATTTGCATATCTCAAATATTTCAGTCCTTGTGTATTTGATGGTACCCCCCCCCAGTTCAAACTTGATGGATGACAAGGTTGACTTTTTAAACCCACGTCCTCTGGGAATTCTATGTTTTAATCATTTAGAAAGAGGGTATCGTCTATGCTTAGGTTACTGTTAGGATTTTCTGTAGGTTGTAGAAAATAACTCAAACAGGAGAGACCTCAGAAAGTTTGTGGGAAAAAAATGAAATTAAAGCCCAAGTTTATTTTGCTGCAGATTTTGAGATCCATGCAGTTTTTTTCATACCATTTTCATCCATTTTCCATGGATTTGTGAGACCCCTTGTCTTTCTTCCCTTCTTCCCTTCTTCGCTTCTTGACATTAAGCAAGTTGTTTAACCTGAGTCTCGGTCATCTCGTCTGTAACGTGAAGACACATTGCATTAGTTATATTATAGCATTGAGATGAGGCCTCAAGTTAATTCTTGTAAAACACAGGAGATGTCTCGGTACACAACGGGTTAATAAATATTACTACCCTTGTTCCTGGTACTTTAGTACCCTCTCTTCCAATTTACTTGAACAGTGGATAACTTTTCTTCCTTGAGACTCTTGGTCATTTGTGCTACATTAAAAATAGATCCTTCTCACATTTCTGTCTCCAGGGCTTCATCTGCGTTAGGGATAGTGACTGGGATGTTGCGCTTCTTTCCTGGTAAAAACCATGCTCTCTCTACTGCGAGGGATAATCATTCTGCCATCAAACAAAAATTCAGCTTTCGGTCCTTATTCCTTTTTTAGATTTTATTTATTCATTCCATGAGTGAGAGAGACAGAGACACAGCACCCTCGACAGGATCTCAGAGCTGCACTTCACCCCCAGCTTCAGCTGGTTCAGATGGTGGCATCCCTGTGCCCAGGGTACACAGGAAAGTCTCTGGACAAGAACCAGCAGCAAAGCCCCACGTGGTCAGGCTCACAGAGTGTCATCTTGTTCATCTTCACCATTTAGTCAGTCTTCGTCTCCTTTAAAGGCCAGCGTTTAGCCGAGCCACAACAGTGGGTATTTCTGGACCTTAGTGAGGTTAAACACTTTGCAGTTGTTATTTTAGATATCTCTAATGGTTCCTCCTTAGCACCCTGTGGCATTCATTAGCTGCTTTATGGAGTGTGAAGCTGAAACGCTGTGACCACGGGCATAGTCCTTATGGAAACTTTGTCTTGCCACTCCTTGGCCACATCTCCCTTCTTACACTGAATCCATGGTGTCGATCACAGGGATGGGAGAAACTAGTACAGATCAGTCAGCACAGGGCTGTCACTCATGCTGGGAGAGAGAATCAGATCACGTGACCTCACTGCCCACATGTCAACTCCTCAGCAGCCCGTTTTACCTGTAAAGCTGTCACGGACGTTACTGCAACCCAGAAACATTCTCACACGATCCTAATCGTATTTCAATGAAGGACCGTCTAGTTTCATCTATAATGCCACAGGCTTGTAAGAAACATGAGAACAGCTATATAAAAATAATTACTGACCTTTGTTTTCATGGTTAAGACTGCAGAATCTTTTAGGCACATTTATTTCTACTGATCACCACGTATGGCGATAGATGAAGCAGGTTCATAAAAATGGAAACGGGAGCTGAGAAAAATGAAGGACTGAGTCCAAACCTGGCATCATACTTCAAACCTGACGCTCATTGCACTAATACTTGAGTAATGAGTTCTTAATGATATAAAGTTCTGTTTTCTAAAGAGGAGCTTTGGGCCTCTTCTGGAGCAAGGGGTAGAGTTACGGTCTTCCTACTCCAATCCGAGGTACTCCCTGCGGCCTAAGGCACCAATTTTCTTTCTCAGTAATTTATTATTTATTTATTTATTTATTTTTAAGAAAAGGGTGTACTCCCTTAAAAGAAAAAAAAAAAAATGAAATCCTTGCCGATCACCAGCATCTTTGAAATGGTTCATGAATATTCCTACTGTGTGAAGTTCTCTACTTTTCCCAGGTGCTGGTTTTCGTTTTTTCATGTTTAACTATACACTTCATTGAGCTTTTCTGAAGAGAAAAGAGTAGACCCCTTTGGCTAATTATTAGAGTTCAGAAACACTAAACTCCATGAAGTACAAAAGGCAAGTGACTCACCAGTAGTGAAAAGTGCGTTTTTGTTATTTATGTAAGCGCGATAGGCCTGTGAGGAGCAATGGGCAGGAGACATGGGAATATGAGCATGTTCTGTTTCCAGAAGGTTTTTGTTGGTTCGTTTTTGTTTTGTGTTTCTTTGTTTTATCTGAGGACATACTTTTACCAAAAACATGCAGAACTAAGTCCTAGTTGCCGTGTTCCAATGCTTAAAACCTCTTCTCTTTGTTTAACCTTGTAACTAAGTTCTAACTGATGAAAGCGATCTTGCGTTTGGCCAGCATGCACTTAAGATTGGCAAAAAAAAAAAAAAAAAAAACAAGAAGAAATGAATTTTAAAAATCTCAAAACTCCCTGAAGAGGTAGTGAGCTTATGTGATAGCCTCGGGCTTTGAGACTCTTACAGAGCTGGCTCTGGATTAACAAAGCAGACTCTGCCCTACGCCCCGAAATCCTGGCTCCGGAATTCTTTCGTTTACCACCATCTGTCATTTGGCATGGCAGGACACACCACAGACCACCAAAGCCCTGGAGCTTTTTGGCACGGCATGGAGCAGTCAACTGTGTATAATTTAGGGCCCAGGCTGCTCTTGATTACAGAAGTGAGCAAAAAAGTTTTACTCATAGAAAGCGATTGGACTCACCGTATGGGAAAGGGTTTTATGTGACTGGGTACATTCTTCCATTCTGAGTGGTCTAATTGCTCCCTGACTGAGAAAAGATTCTTCCCCATGAACAAAAGCATTCCTAATTAGGTCTTTATTGTAATATTGTTTTCACACTTATATTAAAATGTATTACATTTTACGGAGGGGTTCTGAATGAGCTGTTCTTCTCTCTCTGCTTAGAGAGGCTAGTTGTAACTATTCTAGGAAGAAATTTGGGGTGTCGTTAGATGGTGATGGGGACTATTGCTGCCCAAGCATAAGCCTACACCTGTAGCTAACTTAACTTTTGAAGAAATCTTGCTTTTATTGCAGATATCCCCTGTGATGGAAGCAGACGAATTAACTACTGATATATTAGCGATAAAAAATATCATTCCTGCAAAAGGTGACATATGGGCCACATTTGAAGTCATTGAAAATGAGGAGCTGGGTAAGTGATTCTTATGACAGGGGAATTCTTAAATTCCTTACCTTATTCAAACTACCCGTTGGTGACAGGTCATCGCTAGCATTTTCCGTTTGTCTGAAGATTAACACCTCTTTATGAGTTCTCTTCTACCTTAGCACGTATGTTGACAAATGTTATCACCACTTTAGGTTACTGTTGTACTCATAAAAATAATTAGATTATTTTATTCACTGTAAAAATATAGTGCTAAGCATTAGGCATCTATGTTTCTGCCTCAGGAAACAAGACTTTTGTTTAAAGCGACAAGCTGTGTGGTTTATAACAACATTTTAAATGTCACCATCACCTTAGTCCTAAATGCCACATATTTAAAAAGAATAGAGAATGTTGATTGAACATTATTTTTATCCTAAAGTATGACTTTTTTAAAACTAGCAAAAGCTTCTCTTCTTTGGCTTTTCCTTCATTTCCATCGTTCGTGGATCAGATAGGTTGTCATCTTTCATCCCAAAGACACTGAAGGAGATTTTAAAACACCTTGGCTACCCCAGTAGTCAAGTGCTGAATAAGCTTAACATTCTAATGACACCACTTGATTTTAAAGACCTCTACAAAAAAAAAAAAAAAAAACTAAGATGCAGAATGTCTTTGTACCTTGACCATCTGTCTAGCTGATACCTACTAAGGTCTTGGGACCCTTCCAAGTGTAGCTGTCAAACTGCCAAAAGGAAAATCTTGCCACCCGCAAGCTCAAGGTAAAAATTAACATTCAACATTGAAATACATTCCACATTGAAATACCCCATGGTGTATTATTAGAAGTGTTGCAGTCACTGTTAGAATGGAATGGATTATTAAGTGCTTTGTCTTTCACTCCATCTTGATATTTTAATTTAATTTTATTTTTTCCATGAGAGAGAGAGAGAGAGATAGAGGAAAAGATTAGTACCCTTGATGGGGGTCTTACACAGCCACCTCCATGCCCAGCCTGCCAGATCACAGGCATGCATGGATGCACCTGGAGGGAATAGGTGGACTCAGGAACTGAACCCCAGTTTTTCATAAGGATCCAGCATTGCAAAGCAGAGCACTGCCATTTCACCGCCATGGCTGGCCCCTATCTTGACGATGGTATTCCTTTATTTTAATCACATACAATTATTTATTTATCATAGCTTTTGTTATAGGGTGTGTGACTTACCAGAGAGAGACAGAGAGTGAGTGAAAGTGAGAATTCACTTCCCAGGGGGAATGGCCACACCACAATCCCTTCTCCTCCATTCTCCACTCCGGGTTTTCATCACTCACATACATGTGCCTGGCGTGTTTTCAGTCCACCGGGTCTGGGACTGGAACCACATAGTCAGCCATGTGGGATCCAACCACCTTAACCTCCATGCCACCTGATGGCTCCCAATTCTTTGAAAATGTAATCTGTTACAGAATTATTTCTCAATCTACGTTAGCAACCTTCAGTGACTCTGGTGCTTTCATATCAGCTTACAGGATCTCACACGCTCAGTCCTTCCCATGCACAGAAATGCCCTGGCAGGTGACCCCTGGACCCGCAGTTTCCCTCTGAAGTCCAGAGTATGTGCTTCAGGTTTTCCTGCAGCTGTTGTTTCTGTGGCATTTATTGGAACATCCTTTCCCTTTTCCCTTGATGATCTTCACTCTAGTTTCAGTGCTGCCTGGATTTTTCCTTGGTTCTCTCATCATTTTATTGCATTCATAATTTCTTCGTTATCTCCTCAACATTGGAACTCCCCTGCTGCAGTCTCCTTTGCCACCTTTCCTTCTTTTTACATGTTTTTTATAGACCATCCTTCCATTCTTCTTGCTTGACTATGGGTTCACTGATGTTTCCCAACTATGTCTTTGTCATCCTCTCTCTGCCCCACCTAATGCCTCTTTTAAAATGAAGACTAAAAATTTTATTCAATTGCATCTCATTTCTTTTTGTATCACCTATCACCTGAATTTATACTTGACTTTTTTTTTTTTTAAGTTTTTGTTTCTCTCCATGAGAGGGAGAGAGACAGAAAGAGAGACAACACCATCAAACAGAATCTTCACACCACAATCCACCTCTGGCTTCAGTCAGTCCTAGGTCATGGTCAAAGACATGGTATACTCAGGGAGGTCTCGTATACTCAGGGAGTATGTATACTGGTATACTCAGGGAGGTATCCAGACACAAACCCAGAACCTTCCCACGTAGGTCAGCCTCGCAGAACAGCACCTTTTATCATCATCTGGCCCCTGTATTTGTCTGTCTTGAAGGGAGCTCCTTAGAAAGAAGGAAAGATGCCTTTTTTCAGTCTCTCATGTCTAGTGCATGCCTAGTACATAGTAACCATACAATTCAAATCTATTGAATAATTGAAAAATAATTTGGTGTGCTTGCATGGTACCAGGGTAGCAGGGTCTTTAAATTTTGCATTTTTGTTTAAGTATAGGGACTAGGTTACCAGCTCATCATATCTGTAAGTAAAAGATAACCACCAGTTTTAATGCCAGAATTATCTTTCTCAATTGCAAATTGGATGATATTGTTTCACTATTTAAAACCCTTCCTTGGGAACCAGCAGTTAGCGTAATGGCTATGTCGCTGGACTCCCACGTAGTCGACCGCGGTTCGTGTCCCGGACCCGGTGGCTTAAAACTCACGCCGGGCGCGTGTGCGTGCGTGCCCAAGATCCCGAGAGGAGAATGGAGGAGAAGGGATTGCGGCGTGAACATCCCCCCTGGGGGGTGATTTCTCGCTTTCTGTCTCTATGTCTCTCTCTGTCTGGCGAGCGCACGCGCCCTACAGTGAAAATCTCTCCAAAAAAAAAAAAAAAAAAACCCTTCCTTTATACTCTCATTGTCCATTCCTCAAGGTACATCTTAATCAGCCCTTCTTCCATAATAATCGTCCAATGAACACAGTTCACACTGGTCTCCTCCTCATCATTTACATGTAGTCTTTAATACTATGTACTATCTGATGTGTGGAAGAGTGAGGTGTATGTATCTGTTTCTGTTCTAGACCATACGTTTTAGGGCATTTACTGTATGTTTTAGACCTTTGTATCTACCTATAGTGTGTGCATTGTTGTGGAACACACCCCACGGAAGTCTTTTTAATTGAGGTGGAGCAAGAACAAAAATCAGATATTTTATGAGTGTGAGTGACATGGATTATGGGTCCTTGTGTGCACGCAGCCCAATGTGGAAGGCATGGAGGATGTGATCCCTGCTGGTAGATTGGGAGCCACCAGGAGCTCTCCAGACCCGGGGTGGTGCACGGACAGCTGGTTGTTTCTCTCTATCTCTGAAAGGTTGAGTCGAATTAAGGCTTATCTCTGTCAGAACACTGGAATTCTCTACCTTTAGCCGCTGTTCCTCCTGACTGCGAGGAGCAAGCAGAATGATGAAGAAGGAAAGGAGTTACACTTGGCTGGAGTGCATGTGCCCTAAAGCAAAAATCTCTCTTAAAAAACCTTTTTTTTAAAAAAACAATGTAATGCACTGTAAAGTGATATGTAATCCAATGTAATATAAAGAAGATTATAATGATAATAAAACTAACTAACTAACTAACTAACTAAATAAATAACTGCACCACATCTCAAAAAAAAAAAAAAAATTGAAAACTGTGTGGGATAGAGAAGTCTTTTGTGTCTCATTTCTTGAAGTTGTCAACCATTGCAACAAGCTAGAACCCACCTTAGGAGAAAGTGTCGTCTCCATCAATAGCTACTCTTCCTACGTGTGCTATTATTTAAGGCTTCACTTTAAAACTGATCCTGTCCTCTGCCAGTGGAGGCTGTGTGCCCTTAGAGCCTTCACATCTTGGGGGGAAAAAGGAATGTTTTTAAATGGGCTTCCCTGAAAGAAATCAAGTTTCTGAGGCAGTTACTTCCTGTGGGTCAGTATCATAGCAAAAAGTGTTCTTGTTTCTTCCTCATGGGATGGTGGGGGGATCTTCACGAACATTCTTTCCAGCTCTTCCCGATTGACGCATACAGTGCTGTAACCCTCTGATTGTGCCGGCTGGACAGAGAAAGGCTTGCATGCCTCTTAAGTTTGGCACTAAGCATTTCATTACTGGGGAAGTCATAATTGTCTCTAGAAATCCTGTGTCCTTACTACCAGAAATTTAAGGAAGATAGCTGCTATTTCAGCTCAGTTTATTCTGTGAACAAAATTTTAAATAACTGATAGCATCGTGTTTTACCTAGCTGCAGAGCCACTTCCATAACCAGCTGTTCTCAAATTACTATACTGAAATGTTAGCACTGTCTATGCTGTTCATCGTATGCAAAAGAACCGGTTATTTCTAGGAATGCCCTAATGTCAGATGACTTAGGTACCATGTAATCTTACCAGGACAGATAGTTGTAAGCATAACTGTCAATAAAAATGTATATACTTATAGGAATTGATATTCCAACAGCATTTGATGACTCAATTTTTCCTGTATCTTATCTCTTTCTTAAGGTGGATAGATGCCACTTTATAATTGTAGCTTTTGACAGGTTAACACATATTTATCTTTTCATCTCATTTTTTCAGCTCTGTTTTTTATCTAGGAACTTAGATCTGCAGGGTTTTCATTTTCCTGGAGTAGTTCGTACAGTGACAAAGATGTGAAAAAACACACATGGCTCTTTTTCATTTTTTTCTGGAGAAGTTTTTTTTTTTTTTTCTCCAGAGCGCGTAAGCTCGCCAGAAAGACAGAGAGAGACAGAGAGACAGAAAGTGAGAAATCACCCCCTGGGTGGATGCCCACACTGCAATCCCTTCTCCTCCATTCTCCTCTCGGGATATTGGGCACGCACGCACACACGCCTGGCATGAGTTTAAGCCACCAGGTCTGGAACTTGAACCGCGGTCGGCTCCTTGGGAGTCCAGCAACTGCTGGTCCCCCTGCACAGAATCATTTGTATAGTGCATTTGATTATGCCGTTCATTAAGTTCTAAGTTTAGGATCTCTGGTATGTAGTCCTGGTGCTATTCTTATGTAATAGTAAATATGGTTATGCCTATTGTCATATATAGATCTGTTCAAAAGCAGTTTTTATATTGATAAAAATGGTTATCCTGGTTTTCTCATTTTTGATTCTGGTTTTGTTTTTAGAGCGTCCTCTTCACTACACAGAAAATGTGCTGGAGCAGGTGCTTCGGTGGAGTTCATTAGCTGAGCCTGGCTCTGCCTACCTTGTGGTGAAGAGATTCTTGACCATTGACACGATTAAACACTACAGAGGTAGGTGCTCTTACTTCAGAGTGCAACCATGATGAAAATTAAAGTGGCGAGCAGGTTATGATGGCAAGGTGGTGTCTGAAAATGTGAAAAATGAGTAGCTGTACAGAATCTCCTGACGTAGCGAAGAAAGAATACATGAACAGGAGGAAGCTTTCCTAGTGGGCAGTGAGTACAGTATTTGTGGACTCATTTGACGCTACCCTGTTAAAATTTTGAGAAGAAATGGTTTCTATTTCCAAGGGTTGTTCACCTTGCTTATGCCTATATGATTTTCTAATATTTACATTGATGGTCAATATGCTAGCAACTATTTGGGGTCTCATTACACCAAAGCTACTGTGCTTCCATGTCTCTCTCTCTTTTCTTTCTTTTTTTTTGAGAGGTTTTTGCTATAGGGCACGTGCACTCACCAGAAAGACAGAGAGAGACAGAGAGAAAGTGAGAAATCACCCCCTGTAGTGGGGATGGCCATGCCACAATCCCTTCTCCTCCATTTTCTTCTCAGGATCTTGGGCATGCATGCACACACGCCTGGCATGAGTTTAAGCCACCGAGTCTGGGACTCAAACCATGGTTGACTGCATGGGAGTCCAGTGACATAGCCATTACACCAACTGCTGGTCCCTCCCATGTCTCTTGTTGACATCTGCCAGGTACTGCTTTCAAGGTATAATGCGATGATGTTGGTTCTACACTGATGGGATTTTAGTGTTTTATACACCTCCATATACTTTTTTTTTTTTTTTTTGGAGAGATTTTCACTATAGGGCGTGTGCGCTCGCCAGACAGACAGAGACATAGAGACAGAAAGCGAGAAATCACCCCCCAGGGGGGATGGTCACGCCACAATCCCTTCTCCTCCATTCTTCTCTCGGGATCCTGGGCACGCACGCACATGTGCCCGGCGTGAGTTTTAAGCCACCGGATCCAGGACGCGAACTATGGTCGACTACATGGGAGTCCAGCGACATAGCCATTACCCTAACTGCTGGTTCCCAAACACCTCCATACACTTTTTGTTTAGAAATATAATGTGCTGGTGTTTTGAGTCTAAATCAATAAAGAAAGCTATTTCCTATAAAACAAAACAAAACAAAACAAAAGAAAAAAAGAAGATTTACTAATCAGCTATATTTTGGATTTATGTCGTCTTCTTACGTAAAAGGCTTACCACAGAATGCAAGCAGTGTAGTAGCTTTTGTGTCATTTTGTCCTTAAGAGCATCCGTATGAATAAACCAGGTTAGTTTGTTCGTTTGCTATGGATACTTATCATTTCAGAGACCTTTTGTCTTATTTTAAATTGCTTCACTATTAATACATATAGTTTTGACCTGTATATACACTCTATACCTTTCTTAAAAATTGACAATAGATGGGTCCCAGCAGATGGCATGGTAATTATGTCTCTAGACTCCCACGTGGCTGACCGCAGTTTGAGTCCAGGGCCTGGTGGTTGATAATCATGCCAGGTGCTTGTGTGTGCATGTCTAAGATCCTAGAAGGAGCATAGAGGAGAAGCTATCTCCCCTGGGGTGGGATTTCTCACTTTACTTCTCACTCTTTCTGTCCCTCTCTCTTTAGCGAGCACACGTACCCTATGGCAAAACCTCTTTACAAAAAGATTGCAGTAAAAATTATTTCTGGTCATATTAATGCAGCATGTACTCATGCCATAAAGAAATGGTTCTTAACTAGGAAAGATTCTGCCCTCCAAGGGCAGACGCCAGTGTCTGGAGACATGTCAGACAGGTGTAACTCAGGAGTAGGACAGAAGAGAAGTGGGGCTTCTGGTAGACACTGGGCAGATACCAGAGGTGTTGCTAAACAGCCTTTAGTAAGCAGAACAACTCTTCAGAACAAAGAATTGTCTGGCTAAAAATGTCAGTGGTGGTGTTGGGAAATCTTGAATTGTATTTCTAGGGAATCTGTTTTAGCTCTCAAATTCTATTATTCTCTTATTATCTCTTTGGGAAGAATTTTCTTTTTCTAATAATCCTCTAAAATGTCACAATTTCTTCTAATAATCCTCTAAAATGTCACACTTTGTTGACATATGCTCCATGTTGCAAAGTGTTTGAAACCCACACCTGAACATATTACCTCGGCTGGTGTTTCAATGCTAATAGGCTGGCTGTGTGAATATACTTGGCTGAGAATTAGATCTTAGAAAGCAATGGTAACAGAAGCTTTTGTGTGGGCGTGAGTGGGGAGTCACCCAAAGCAAACACAGCATTAAATGCTGTTGATCTTTGAAAACAAAACAGCAAACAATGTCAGCAGGGCAGAGATGGAGCTGATGTGTATAGAACAGTTATATCTGAGTAAGATCTTTGTTGTTGGAGGGCAGGAAGAAGTGTAGTGAGATAGACTGTGCATCGATTCTAGACACTAACAAGGTAGGAAGATTGGGTGTTATAATGAAGCTTCACATATTACATTGCCTCTTGATGGGGATACAAGGGAGTCCTTTTCTTGTAAAAGCATCAAGACGCTTTAAGGCCTAGATAAAACATCTTATATAAAATCAGAAAACCCAAACAGAGGAAGGAAAGCTGTAGGCCTAAATGATATTTTCAGAGATTTAGAACAAACATTCTCTAGAATCAAATGTCAGCAAACGTCTGTGTTACTCTCGCTCCTTCGTTGTTCCTTTAGTTTTCTAACAGGGTGGGATCTGTAAGACATACCTTTGTTCATGAACTGTCTCTGTTTCATTTTGCCACATCAGTATGCATCTAGTTATTGTACTATCTGTAATTCTTTCTACCAGGAAACTAGGTCTCTTTGCATGAAACAAAAAATCAAGTTTTAAAGTAAAACCATAGAAAAATAGATGGATGTTTTCATATTAATAGTTATGTATTTTTTTATTAAAAAAGAGTACCTACTAAATAAATATTAGATGCTTAAAACATATAACTTATGTTACTAAGCAGCCTACAGTGCACAGAACAGCTTTTTTTTTAGAGAGAGATTTTTGCTATAGGGTCTATGCACTTGCCAAAGAGACAGAATGTCAGAAATCACCCCCCAGGGCAATGACCACACTCCAATCCCTTCCCCTCCATTTTCCTCTTGCCATCTTAGGCATGCACGCACATAGACCCTGCGTGAGTTTTAAGCTGCTGGATCCAGGACTCAAACCACAGTTGACTATGTGGGAGTCCAGCGACGCAACCATTACGCCATCTACTGGTCCCCAAAACAATGTGTTATAACAGAGAATTGTCTGTCTTAAAGTGCATAAAGCTTTATGCTTACATAAATGTTTATATGCTTAAAACTCTCATTTGAAGCCTAGAAAATTTTTATAAGATTTTTTTAATCAATTTGATTTATACTCAAAATTTCAAAGCAAAGTAATTTCAATTTTTATACCTGCATTTAGGATTGTCCTTTTAAAGAGTCCCTGGTCTGTGGTTTTTTTTAAATTAGTTTCTTAAGCCATGATTTGTGTTATTGTTGTGTCTGACAGCAACCTGGAGCTTATCAATACTTCTTAAGGGGCATATGTGGTGACAGATTTGGAGAAGGCTAGATATTCCACCTACTTTGGTCTCTGTCTTGGCAAATATCTCCTACATAAGTCACAATGACTACCTGTGCTGAAATGACTGCTTTAAGTTAGCAGTTAAGCAGAACAACTCTTCAGAACAAAGAATTGTCTGGCTAAAAATGTCAGTGGTGGTGTTGGGAAATCTTGAATTGTATTTCTAGGGAATCTGTTTTAGCTCTCAAATTCTATTATTCTCTTATTATCTCTTTGGGAAGAATTTTCTTTTTCTAATAATCCTCTAAAATGTCACAATTTCTTCTAATAATCCTCTAAAATGTCACACTTTGTTGACATATGCTCCATGTTGCAAAGTGTTTGAAACCCACACCTGAACATATTACCTCGGCTGGTGTTTCAATGCTAATAGGCTGGCTGTGTGAATATACTTGGCTGAGAATTAGATCTTAGAAAGCAATGGTAACAGAAGCTTTTGTGTGGGCGTGAGTGGGGAGTCACCCAAAGCAAACACAGCATTAAATGCTGTTGATCTTTGAAAACAAAACAGCAAACAATGTCAGCAGGGCAGAGATGGAGCTGATGTGTATAGAACAGTTATATCTGAGTAAGATCTTTGTTGTTGGAGGGCAGGAAGAAGTGTAGTGAGATAGACTGTGCATCGATTCTAGACACTAACAAGGTAGGAAGATTGGGTGTTATAATGAAGCTTCACATATTACATTGCCTCTTGATGGGGATACAAGGGAGTCCTTTTCTTGTAAAAGCATCAAGACGCTTTAAGGCCTAGATAAAACATCTTATATAAAATCAGAAAACCCAAACAGAGGAAGGAAAGCTGTAGGCCTAAATGATATTTTCAGAGATTTAGAACAAACATTCTCTAGAATCAAATGTCAGCAAACGTCTGTGTTACTCTCGCTCCTTCGTTGTTCCTTTAGTTTTCTAACAGGGTGGGATCTGTAAGACATACCTTTGTTCATGAACTGTCTCTGTTTCATTTTGCCACATCAGTATGCATCTAGTTATTGTACTATCTGTAATTCTTTCTACCAGGAAACTAGGTCTCTTTGCATGAAACAAAAAATCAAGTTTTAAAGTAAAACCATAGAAAAATAGATGGATGTTTTCATATTAATAGTTATGTATTTTTTTATTAAAAAAGAGTACCTACTAAATAAATATTAGATGCTTAAAACATATAACTTATGTTACTAAGCAGCCTACAGTGCACAGAACAGCTTTTTTTTTAGAGAGAGATTTTTGCTATAGGGTCTATGCACTTGCCAAAGAGACAGAATGTCAGAAATCACCCCCCAGGGCAATGACCACACTCCAATCCCTTCCCCTCCATTTTCCTCTTGCCATCTTAGGCATGCACGCACATAGACCCTGCGTGAGTTTTAAGCTGCTGGATCCAGGACTCAAACCACAGTTGACTATGTGGGAGTCCAGCGACGCAACCATTACGCCATCTACTGGTCCCCAAAACAATGTGTTATAACAGAGAATTGTCTGTCTTAAAGTGCATAAAGCTTTATGCTTACATAAATGTTTATATGCTTAAAACTCTCATTTGAAGCCTAGAAAATTTTTATAAGATTTTTTTAATCAATTTGATTTATACTCAAAATTTCAAAGCAAAGTAATTTCAATTTTTATACCTGCATTTAGGATTGTCCTTTTAAAGAGTCCCTGGTCTGTGGTTTTTTTTAAATTAGTTTCTTAAGCCATGATTTGTGTTATTGTTGTGTCTGACAGCAACCTGGAGCTTATCAATACTTCTTAAGGGGCATATGTGGTGACAGATTTGGAGAAGGCTAGATATTCCACCTACTTTGGTCTCTGTCTTGGCAAATATCTCCTACATAAGTCACAATGACTACCTGTGCTGAAATGACTGCTTTAAGTTAGCAGTTATGCTTTTCTTACCCTGACCTGTTTCATATTTACAGAGATTTCTCTAATCCCTCAGGAATTCCCAGATCCTTGAGTTGGAATTTCTGAAGGTGTTTCCCTTCTTTTATTTTTATTTGCATTATGTCAGTGCTCTTCAGAAACATAAGCAAGCCACATATGCAATTCTGCATTGCCTTGGAGCCTCATTTGAAAATATATATATATATATATTAAGAAACAAGTGAAATGATGTGACTAGTATTTTTATTTAACCTAAAATATCCCAAAATGCTATCATTTCATCATGTAATCAATATTTTACCATAGTGATAGTTTACTCTTTTATTTTCTTTGTATAAAGTCTTCAAAATCTGGTATGTATTCCATTCTTCTACTCCTCTAAATTTACACTAATTGTATTTTGTGTAGCTAATTGGACAGTCCAGGCAGGCTTTTGCATGATAATGTATGGTAGAAATCAAGTTGTTGATGCATTTTCAAAACGAAAAATATACTAGTGTTTTATACTGAATTCCTTCTATGTAAAACTATACCCAGCTTACAAATGTAACGCTGTACTTTGCAGAAAAGAGTGCGCTGGAAAGCATCAAAGAAGGAATCTTGAAAATCAAAGAAGAACCATCTAAAATACTGTCTGGAAATAAGTTTCAGGACCGGTACTTTGTTTTACGAGACGGGCATCTCTTTCTTTACAAGGATCTGAAGGTATTGATATGTTCAGTATTTGAATATTACATTTTTTGTTTGTGTGGGTATTAATATTCTTGTTTTATTTCACTCTAAGCCATCTCTCTTAGAAGTCACTACCTGTAGTAAATAAAAATCATCATAATAAGCTGATGAGTTCTATCGGGCTCTGGTGGGACATTGATGTACTCAGTAAGACAGTGAAAGACTTCCTACGGCCTTTCTGAACACTTGGGATTTTTTAGGGCCAAGGGTTACCTAAGCCCTGAAGAAAAGTCTAATATGTATGACATAAACTAGCGTATCAATCAGCTTCTAAGTCAGTAAAGTTAAGAAAGCATATGATATATGAACAATTTGAGTCACTCCTTCTCTGTTCGCTTAAACTTATTCTACCTCTCAGGAGTGTACTTTTGCTTCTACTTAATAAACTCTTTTCCTTAAAAAAGAAAAAAAAGAAAGAAAGAAAAGTATATGCTAAGGCAAAGGAGGTTTGAGTTTGGGTAGTAGAAATTAATACTAGTCACAATGAAAAGGCAAAAGCCAAAAGTTAGATCGTGTTAATATCTTTCTTACATGTTTGAACAAATTGGCTCATGTAATATCATATTTATTCATGGAATCTTACTGACGTATTCCCTGTAAGTTGGAATTCCCTAAAAGCTTTTAATAAAGGTTCATGGAACAGAGGGGAGAACCAGGGCTAAAAACAAGAGTAGATAAATGATGTAGCTATAAGAATATTGAACTTAGCATCAGAAAATCTCATCTCTGCTAAACACTCGTTCTGTGAATAAGTAACTTAACCTCTTAACCTCAATTTCTGAATCTGGAATGTGATGATAATAGTGTGAGCTCTATATGCCAGGTTGCTTAATGCTTAAATAAGGATATATGTAAGAGTTCTTTTTAGCCGTGAAACATTTTATAAATATGTGTAGTAGTAACACCATATTCATAAAAAGATACCATGAAGGACCATGTGTAGGCAACTCCCAGATTAAGAAACATGTAGTTATAATACCTATATCTGAAAAAGTACTCAGATCCATAATGTAAAGAACTCTTTTCTTTTCTCTAAGAGAGATTTTTGCTATAGGGTCTGTGTACTTGCCAGAGAGACAGAGACAGAAAGTGAGAAATTACCCCCTGGGAGGATGGCCACAATGCAGTCCCTTCTCCTTCATTCTACTCTTGGGTTTTTGAGTGCACACACACATACACACACACTCACACACACACACACACACACACACATACCCAGTGCGAGTTTTAAGCTGTCAGGTCTGGGACTTGAACCACCGTTGACTACATGGGAGTCTAGCAACGTAACCCCTACACAATTTGTTGGTTCCTAAAGAATTCTTCTTAATCAACAAGAAAGATGCCTCAGGCCCAGCCCTTGTAGCACTATCAGTAGCATACGGGACTGTGGAACTGTAAGCCGCGTGGTCTGAAACATCCTGGGTGTTCATTCATATTGCCCAGGATCTTGGTGGGCTAGAGGACTGGAGGAAAGTGGATTTCAATGTGACAGACCCTGTGCAGGTCACTCCCCGTTCTCTCTTCCTCCCATTCTCCCTTTTTTTCCCCCCTTCTTATCTCTCTCTCATGAACATACATGCTCTATCATGAGGAGATAAAAGAAAGGTAACTCAATAAAAAAATTGCACAAAGGATTGAGTAAACACTACTGAAGGAAGATATAAAATTGGGCACGAAACTATTGAATCAAGAATGCTCAACATTGTTAAATTAAAATGAAAACCATGAGTTATTATTGTGCACCGGTCAGTATGACTGACATCATAGTAATAAACACCCAGTGTTGATGAGGAGATAGATTCACTAGACCTCTCATGGTGGGACGGGAAAATCTCATCATTACTCTGTAGAACTGTTTAGAAGTTTTTAAGTGAAGTTGTTCATATATCTATCTCATGAGCCAGCACTGCCACCCCCAAGGTTTTAAGCTCACCAATGCTCTTGTACAAAAATGCGCATAAGCAGCTTTTTTTTTTTCCCATAAAGGCAAAACCTGGAAGTGTTTCAAATGTCCATCAATGGGAGACGGAGGTGTTAGTCCAGTGGAATGCTTCTCAACAGTGAGAGTGGGTGAATACTAACACAAGTGACAGAACTAATGCACCCTCAACACCTCACTGGGTGGAAGAAAATTGACACAAGGTCTTACCTTGTGAGTCTGTCCATGAGAAGTCTAAGAACAGGCAAAATGTTTTCTGTTGTAATGAAAAAGCAAAACCCAAAAGTTAAGTCTAGTTAGTTGATAACTTTCTTTTTACATTTGAAGGCATTGGCTCAGGTAATATCATATTTATAAATGGAGTTGTATCAACGTATAAGCTACAAGTTTGAAGTCCCTGAATGCTTTTATTAAAGAATTGTGAAACAGAGAGGAGAAGTAGGGATAAAGGGATAAAAATCAAAGAGGAGGTAAGTGAAATAGTGATAGAAGCCAGAAAGTGTCTGCCTTGGTTGGGGAGAAAGGTCACTGTGGAAATGCCAGGGGAAGGATTAGTAGGGTCCTTTCTGACTAGAAACGTTCTCCATCCTGTTTGCAGTTATGTTCACATGGGTGTATGGGTGTCTTCAGCAGCATCTCTACTTCGAGATTGAAGTCGTTCTTGGTCATTATTTTCAATGTAGAATGGCAGTTTGAAGGACCTAGAGGACACTTTTTTTATATTGAATTATAAAATTCATTTGAGTAAACATTGCTTGCATGCTTTAAGTGAAGAGCACTTTGCTGTGTTCTCTTGAGCTGTACAAAGACCAGACTGTAGCATCCGTTAATATGCATATGTTAGGAAAGACTTGTTAAGCAGCTTGTTATTCTGTGACCACGTTTTGTTTCGTGTTTTTCTTTTTCTCTGTCTTCCCTTTGAGCTCCCAATATGCTTCAGCCACTTTCTTTGTGTGTTCCTCCAACAGGGAAGTCCCCCATGTGGCACACGTAAATCTTAGGGGTTATGTGAACAAAACATGTCAATTTGAAGGCTCATGAGCTTGAAGTTTGTATTTGTGAAAGTAGAGGTTAGGCTTCACAGCTGATTATTCTAGTCACCTAGAACTAAATCTGCTTGGATCTTGTTTGTTCGTTGTGACCTTCACTAGACTGGTTTCCTTAACCCTTGTCCTTCCATATACATAATAAGTTGATTAAGGATTACTATTGCAGTTGGATATCTGCTTGAGATATTTAGAAACCACTCTGAACTTCCTAGTCCCAAAAGAACTAATAGATTCCACTGTAGCCAGATTGGTGCTGGAAACAACTAGCAGCCAGTAGCAGTCATAATGATGATGCAATCATGATAGCACAGCTGATGTTCAAGTGGCGACTGTGAAAAACAGAATTCTATAGTTTTCTCTTCCATTACCTCATTTTATGTTTACAGCAACCCCATGAAATTATACTACTGTGGTTTCTACTTTGCACACGAAGACAGGGCTACACAGACATTATATAATTTGCCTGAGATCACACACCCAGTAAGAGATTCAGTGAGAATTTATTCCCAGGCATCTAGTTCCAAAGGCTCTGCAGGAAATCCTACAGAAACTCAATCAGTTCACATTATTTGAGCTTAAATGTTTTGGCTGACAAAATTTTACTTATAGAAAACAAATCCATTGAAATAGTACCAGATATATTCTACTAAAGAAATGCCTGTAACTCTGTTGATGTTTTTGTCTCTCAAGCTGATGTGAACTTTAATGTCTACCACAGGAAAGCCTGTTCAATGCAGAAGGGACTCTTACAAATGGATTATTTTTGAAAGTGAGATGGTGGCAGGGTAGAGGGGTTGACTCTAGTGGTTAAGGCAGCCAAATCCCACTTGGCCACCAACCATATGGTTCAAGTCCTGGACACAGTGGCTTGAGAAACAATGGGAGCATGTGTGTGCATGCCCAGAATTCCAAAAGGTGTACAAAATGAAGGAGAAGGGATTACTACAAGGCCATCCCATTGTGGGGGGGGGGGGGGTGCTTTCTTCTCTCTCTCTCTCTCTCTCTCTCTCTCTCTCTCTGTCTCTCTGGCAAGCCCAAACACCCAATAGCAAAAACAAAACAAAACAAAACAAAACAAAATGCAAAGTGAGATGAGGAATCTCCTATCACTTAACAGAGTAAGTTTTGCTTTAAAATGTGCATCTTTTTTAAAGGATCATCTTGTTCAACTTAAGATAATTATTATAAATTATTATAAATTAATAGGCAGTTGTAATCTTGAGGGCTTGTCTAAAGCCAGTGTTCTTTAAGGACACTGAATATGATTTTTTAAATAATGGTGATCTCAGTTATAGAATTATTATTAAGATAATAAATTATTATTAAGAATTTGAGAGTTATATTCACATATCTATCAGATTAAATAAATGCAACAGATAATTTGCACATTAAAGGAAACAGAGGAGATGTATCGCTTATCTTCAACTCCAACTGCTGTGATTTTTAATGCAAGATTTTATTTTCCTGTTCTTTTTATTCTTTGTTTTTCTAACGTTACTGAACAATCCCTTTTTGTGTTGATGATGAAATCACTGGCAATGTTAACTTTTGAAGTGATTTTTCAGTAAATACTTGAGTAATATCTCCCCAACTTATTTGAGTAACAATTTAGCTTGAGTTTTGGCAATTGCCATTAATATATTTATGCTTGTATATATTTAGAAAATGATTTGCTGAGAAGAGAGTAGAAATTACAAATTGAGAAGTGTATTTAAAGAGACTTTGTGTTAATTAGAGATAATTTATGAATGCTCATTAACAACAAATTAGGGTAATACACAGGGGAAGATATATTTTGTTTTGCAAGTTTTCCCTGCACAGAAAATGTTAATTAAAATGTTTTCAGACTTGATTTACATAAAAGGTGAGAGGTTTCAAAGAATATTACCATTACACACTTAATGGTGTGAAAAAAAGCAAATGGGTAAGGGAGGCCGTTAAAAGTTGCACGCACTAATAAGCTAACTCCTTTTAGCTACAAGGATAATTTTTGAAGCACACTCATTTAATTGGCTTAGTTAAAAAGTTTACTTTGAAATATAATGGCTGAAGCAACATATTACAGACTTCATAACAGGTTAGGGTATAAAATGTTTTTGGAAAAATTCTCTAGAAATTACATATACCAAAGGAGAAAGTTGTAGTAAGTCAACAGGAAAGTTATCTTGCCAGATGAGTTTTCTTTTTATAGAACTTTCCATTAGGATCTTTATAGTTCTTCTTATACAAATTTAAACATTGAGCCGGATACAGGACCAGCATGCTGTTGGCATAATGGCTATGTCACTGGACTCCCATGTAGTCGACCATGGTTCAAGTCCCAGACCCGGTGACTTAACCTCACATTGGGCGCATGTGCATGCGTGCCCAAGATCCTGAGAGGAGAATGGAGGAGAAGGGATTGTGGGATGGCCATCCACCCTCGGGGTTGATTTCTCACTTTCTGTCTCTCTATCTCTCTCTGTCTTTCTGGCAAGTGTGCATACTCTATAGCAAAAACCTCTCAAAAATAGGAAAAAAAGGAATAAGATTGAACCAGATAAAGGTATCTTTCTACAACTGCTGATCTACTCTCAAATTATGTCATTTGTGTTCCTTTGGACAAGATATGATATAAAGTAAGAAACTTGCATTGCCAGGAGTGGCTTGGGGAGTCAGTTAAATTACTTCAGACTCTCACTCTATTATCCAAATTTCTTCAGATTATAGACAGTCCTGGATTTCTCAGTATCCTTTATAAAGAAAACTATCTAGTTCAGAATAAATTTGTCATGTAAATTCCAGGGCTTTGGTCACCTGACTTTTGTCATCATTGTCCTGGTTACTTTTATCTATATTCTCTTAATCTATTTGCTCCTTGGAGTCTAATTTTTAATTTTATACACATATTTTCTACCCATTTCTTTTCAAATCCTACCGCTTTCACAAAGACACCATAATAATACTTTCAACTTATGTAAAAGTTAGAACTTAGTTGAACTACATATTTGTTACGTGGGCTTTGGTGCATTAGTCTAGGGGTTCTATCATCTATATCACTATTTCTAGAGGGAGAAGTGTTCTGTTAATACGTTTATAATAGTACACATTGAGCATTATGAATCCAATATCAAATCCATAATTCTCCCAAATCCGAAAATTTTTAAACATCAGTATGACACAAGTGGAACATTTCATATCTGACCTCATGCGATAGGACACAGTCAAAATACTGCGGTAATAAAAGGCACTCAAATAGGAAAAGGAAGTAAAATTCTACCTTTTCACAGATGACATGATTATATATATAGAAAAGCCAAAGGAATCCACACACACACATAAAAATAAACTCTTAGAAGGGATAACTAAATTTAGTAAAGTAGCAGTATATAAAATCAATATTAAAAAATAGAGCATTTTTATACACCAACATGACAGGTTGAGATGGAATCGAATAAAGGCTCTCATTTATTGGGAACCAGCAGTTAGCGTAATGGCTATGTCGCTGGACTCCCACGTGGTCGACCGTGGTTTGCATCCCAGACCCGGTGGCTTAAAACTCACGCCGGGCGTGTGTGCGTGCGTGCCCAAGATCCCGAGAGGAGAATGGAGGAGAAGGGGTTGCGGCGTGACCATCCCATCTGGGGGGTGATTTCTTGCTTTCTGTCTCTATGTCTCTCTTTGTCTGTCTGGTGAGCCCATGCATCCTATAGCGAAACCTCTCCAAAAAAAAAAAAAAATCTCCTTTATTGTAGCCACAAGAAAAAACAAAATACTTAGGTGTAAATCCAACTAAAAGAAAGACCTCTACACAAAAATTTATGAAAAATTTAAAAGAGATATTGAACATGATAGACAAAAGTAGAATGATGCCCTATGTTCCTGGATTGGAAGAATCAACATAATTAAAATGTCAATTCTATCCAGATAGACAAATTAAATGCAATATTGATAAAATTACCAGGAACATTCTTCATAGAAATAAAAAAAAATCATAAAATTTGTTTGAATTCACAAAAGGCCCTATTTTGCATTACTGTGCAGGAGTAAAAAAAAATGGAAGGCATCTCTCTCCCTGACCTTAAAGCATATTATAAAGCTGTGATAATCTAAACACCATGGACTGGCACAAACTTTGACATGTAAACCAATGGAACAGAATAGAGAATCCAGCAATAAACTTCAAAACATATGACTGACTAATGTTTTACAAAGGGCACAAGACAATCTAATGGGGAAAATAAAGTCTGTTTAGCAGATGGTGCTGGAAGAACTGGATATCCACCTGCAAAAAAATGAAACTGGACCCCTGTCTCTCACCATCAATAAAAGTCAACCAAAATGGATCAAAGACCTAAATGTAAAATCTCAAACTATAAAATGACTGGTGGAAAACAGGGGAAACACTCAAAGATATGAAAATAGGCCAAGATTTCTTAAAGCACAGGCAACAGTATCAAAAATAGACAAGTGGTGGACCCAGTGGCTTAAAACTCATGCCGGGCGCGTGTGCGTGCATGCCCAGGATCCCAAGAGAAGAATGGAGGAGAAGGGATTGTGGCGTGACCATCCCCTCTGGGGGATGATTTCTCGCTTTCTGTCTCTATGTCTCTCTCTGTCTGTCTGGCGAGTGCACGCACCCTATAGTGAAAACCTCTCAAAAAAAAAAAATAAATAAATAAGCAAGTGGGACTACATCAAGCCAAAAAGCTTCTGCACAGCAGGGGAACCAATAATTAGAGTAAAGAGAGAATCTTCAGAGTGGGAGAAGATATTTGCAAGCTGTACTTTAAGTAAGAGATTGATATTTAGAATATGCAGGAAACTTAAGCTGCTCACTTACAAAAATTGAATAAGTCAATTAAAAAATGGGGAAATGAGTTGAACAGACAACTTTCTAAAGAAGGCATACGAATGACCAAAAGCATATAAAAAAAGTTCAACATCTCTTATCATAAGGGAAATGTAAATCAAAACCCTACTGAGATAACTTCTTAGCCCCAGTAGGAATGGCTCTGATCAAGAAAATAAAGAACAAGTGCTGGTGAGGTTGTGGTGAAAACAGAGCCTTCCTACACTGCTGGAGGGAATGTAGTGGGTTGGTGGGAAAGTCATGACACATTTTTGCACAGAAAAAACATAGGAAAACATGTCAAGACTTTCCTGATGACCTAATAAATTGGTACAAACATTATGGAAAACAATATGGACACTCCTCAAAAGTCTACAAATAGAACTTTCATTTGACCCATTAATCCCTCTCCTTGGTAATTACCCAAAGAGTAGGAAAGTACTTACAAAGACACTTGCAAATCCATGTTCATAGAAGCATTATTCACAATTGCCAAAACATGGAATCAACCTAAGTGCCCAAGAAGAGGTGACTGGATTAAAAAGATGTGACATATGTACACTATGGAATAATAGCCTTAAGGAACAATCAGAGCCGATTATTTGATGCAAAGTGGATGGACATAGAAAATTTAATGCTAAGCAAAGGAAACCATACTATGAAAGACAAACACTGTATATCTCCGCTTAACACATACCAAATGTTGTGGCCAGCAGATAGCATAGTGATTACATTGATGGACTCCCACATGCCGGACTGTGGTTTGAGTCCTAGAACCAGTGGCTTGAAACCACACCGGGTGCACGTACGTGTGTGCTCAAGATCCCAGGAGGAGAATGGAGGAGAAGGGATTGTGGTGTGGCCATACCTACAAAAACCAAGGTTAGTGAAAAATTTATGTCTATATCTACATCTATATCTATCTATCTATCTATCTATCTATCTATCTATATATATATATATATATATATACACACATACAGAAACTGATATACCTAAAGATACACAGTAGGGAAGACAAACGTGGATACCAGACATTATAGAGGAGGGGCTTAGGGAGTTAGTACTTGAGAGACACAAGAACATAAAGTTCTCAGAGGGGAAAAGTGTGTATGGTAATGTCCTTGATTTCGTGGTAACATAATGCATGTGTTTTAAGACTCCATTGTGTGCTATGGAGATAAACAGAAGTAATACATAAAATAAATGGAAAAATACTGCAATACAAAAATATATGGAATTTTCTTCAGACTGTGAATTTGTGTATACGAAACTGAATTGACTTTTGTGTTTAGATATTTTAATGTGTATTCTAAAATTTTTAAACAATGGAAATTTGAAATACTTTTCGTCTGAAGCATTTGGGGATACTTCATCTGTAGCTGTTATTTCCTATGAGCTTACTTAAGGCCAATTACTGGACTAGACCCTGTATAGGCATTTATTGGTTTAATCTTAAAAATGCCCCTCCACAATAACTTTACTTTCTTATTTAATCTAAACATGACCCAGTGAGATGGTCAGTACTTTTATTATTCCTATTTACAAAAAGGAAATGAGAGCACAGAAAAGTAATGTTAAGTTGCAAAATAAGTAAATAACAAGTCAGATTTACACACAGATCTTTAGAACCTCGAGCCCCGTGCTCTCAGCTGACTGGATCTTGGGCACACGTGTGTGCTGGCATGCTTGAAGAGATCCCAGGATGAGAAGCCAGGACCTTTCCCATGTGGGTTCACTGTGCTACCACTTCGCCCCACTAAGCGTTCCCAAATAAAAAAAATTATAGAGCTGGGACCAGCAGGTGGCATGGTGGTTAAAGTGCTAGATGCCCACGTGTCCAACCATAGTTCGAATCCTGAACCTGATGGCTTGAAAAGCACATCGGGCACCTCTGGGTGTGTACCCAAAATCCTGAGAAGAGAATAGAAGAGAAGGAATTGTAGTGTGGCTATTCTTCCTTGGGGTTGATTTCTCACTTTCATTCCGTCTCTTTCTGTTTCTCTCTAGCAAGCACATGTGCCCTTTGGCAAAAACCTAAAAAAAAAGAAAAAAAAGAATTGTGGAGTTGTTTAGGTGTGTATGTATGTGTACATGCATATAAATATACATGTGTATTTTGATTATATTGAAATCAGTAGATTCTGTATTTACCGAAAATTGGTATTCTTGAAACATTGGAAAAAATGAATAATTCTAAACACTCAGTCATTAACACTTGAGGAAAATATAAGGAAATTTATAAAATCAGTTTAATGAGACACTATTTTGTTTTCTTTCCAGAGTAGTAAACATGACAAAATGATTGCCGTCAGTTCAATGAGGTTTTATCTTGGAGTGAAAAAGAAAACGAAGCCTCCAACAAGGTGAAGTTTGAAAAGGAAGGGATGTATGAGAGGGAGGAGAGAAAAACACACACACACACACAAGAAACGACGTCTAGAGATTTAGGGATGGCCTTAGTCTGTCCTTTCTGTAGATAAAAGACAATTCCTTAAGATGCGTCATCTGTGACAGGAGCCATATGGCAGATCAGGGAGCCTCTCTGAACAGAGGAAGAGGGATGACATTCCCATGAACTGGAGGTCAAGTTCCTAGGAAATCACACCCTCTCCTATGAAGAGCCAAAAGCCCCAGGAGACTCTGTTGGCTGGGAAACACTGGTGTTTCCTTGCATCTCAGTTCTGTATCAGTCAAACTACAGCCTGAGTCCCAGGCAAGTCTACACACAGAGAAGGCAGTGCCACCCTCCGGCCTCCTGACACTTGGCTTTTAGAATGACTTAATCTGAGCTCTGTCATTTGCCTTCTGTTTTGTCAAGTTTGATATTGAGCCTCCAGCACATCGATGACACAGAGGACCCATTTTAACCTGTTGTGCCTCTTCAACACTTCATCCACCTTAGCATTCAGTTTATTCCACAGTTGCTTATCACATATTTCCTTGATTAGAGAATCAATGTTTGCATTAATACTTTTGTTAACATCAAGAAACATCTTAATGAACTGTATGTGCTTACTGTGAAATTTTTATTACAGAAAATGTCTTTACTTTTTCTTCCAAAGGTAGTTTTTCAGCCCAGCACATGAAGGAGTCACAATTAGCACATTCTTTCATTTCTTTTTTATTCATTTTTATTATCATAATCTTGTTTATATTGCATTGAATCACATATAACTTACAGTGTATTACATTTCTTTTTCCAGAAGGAAGACCATGCATATCAGTCAATACAAAGAAATTAAAATCCCCATCATCATCCAATAGCTTTTCATTTTTTTCCAGATTATTATTACTATTCCAATTATTTTTTTAAGCATTCAATCACTATTCATCATTTTGCTTCTAAAAAGACTTTACCCAACATGAAATATTTCTCAGACCTGTCTAGTTGAGAATCCTCCCAGTATTGCCACACCAGTTCATATAGTGAGTCCCTAGTTTCACGATGGTTCGACTTAGATTTTCAACCATCGATGGTGCACAAGCAGTGTGCTTTCAGTGACAACCATACTTCAAGTATCTGTGTAACCATTCTGTTTTTCACTTTCAGTAAATTACATGAAACATCTCACTTTTTTATTATAAAATAGCCTTTGCGTTAGATGATTTTGCCCAACTGTAGGCTAATATGAGTGTTCTGATCACATTTAAGGCAGTCTAGGCTAAGCTACAATGTCTGGTAGGTTAGGTGTTTTGAGTGCATTTTCACAAAATACTTTCAATTTAGGATGGCTTTATGAGAACATAATCTCATAAGTGAAGGGGTGCTGTATCTTTTCTTACACTGACTGTCTTCCTAGATAGTTGCCCTTATTCAGATAAGATCATCTTCTTGGAGATTTCCCCTTCTCCCATAGCATCACAGGATGTTCTCTGTAGGCTATTTAAATTTGCAGCCAAACTCCTTAACGGTTCCCACTCAAGTTCAGCCAGGTTATGCCCTTGCATCATCGCTGTGGAAATCTGTTCTGTTATGCATTTCCACCATTAAATCTTACCTCCTTAACAGCTAACCTGGTTCTCAGTCTTGTAAAAATGATCATTTTTAATGTGCATTTGTGTGTGTGTTTTTTTTTCAGTTGGGGATTGACCGCGTATTCTGAAAAACATCACTGGTAAGCTAATAGCTGGTAACTTTTGGATTTTATGTATGGGTGGTGACTTCAATCTTAGTGTTACTCTTTCCTCCTGATGTTACCAGTCTCCCCAGAGGTTGTACTAAATTGTACTAAATATCTCCTCCTTCCCTTAACTATGTCATATCAATCACTGATGCCTACCTCCATCTGCCTCTTAATTGTCCCTCTCACCCACCCATACCCTGTATCCTCGAGGCCAGCTTTTTATGGATTCTTCTGGATTATTCCAAGAATCTGAAGTATACGTTATGCCAGTGACTTTTGCTTTCTAGTACCTTCTCTACCCAACCATCAAAGAAACCTTTCTATGATGCGTTACATTTCCCTTCTGCTTTGAAACTCTTACATTGAGCCAGTAGACAGCATGATGGTTAAGGCACTGGAACCCACATGGCTGACTTCAAGATTCTAGTCCCAGACCTTAAGGCTTGAAAAACACCCCAGAAATGTGTGCATGCATGTCCAAAATCCTGAGTGGAGAATGAGGAGAAGGGTTTGCATGATGGCCATCCTCCCTGGGGATGCTTTCTCACTTTCCCTTTCTCTCTGTCTCTCTCAGGCAAGTGTATACACCCTATGGCAAAAATCTAAAAAGCAAAAATAAAGACAAAACTCTTATGTGAATTCTGTTCCGTGCAGGTGTTGGTATGACATGCAAGGTTCTGCAATATGCAGCTCAATCAGATTCTTCTCCCCAACTTCTCCTTCTCTCAGGATAAAACAAACCTTTCTGTAATTCCCCATGCATTCCTGGCTGCTTCATCCCTACATGTTCAGTGAACATGGTCCCATTCCTGACCTGTCTGCACATCCCACTGCTCTCTTCCCTCATGGCTGCCATTCTGATGACCCAGCAGGCTCAGCTGCCATTCTGATTTCAAACTCTAGCCAGAATGTCCTGGAAGTCTGAGCAGCTTGCTGTCACCTCTAATCATTGCTTATTTCTTCTTTGCACCTACAGTATTTCATAAATGTGAGTGCATAATTAAAAGGATTTGTACAGGATACTGTTTTCTTGAGCATGGCCATGGGAAGTGTCAGTGTTTTTATGGCCCCCTAATGAAGCAAGCATTTTTTAGAAATGTCCTTTTAAACATTTTTTCCGAAGTAAATTATTTTTCATGATACAATATGAAGAATACACGAACATGAAAATGTCTTTGTCATTTAACATCAGTTGTAGAACATTTGTAGAACAATTCTCACCTCATTGCCCAGTCTGCCACAGCTGGGTGTGTGCTCAGCATTCCTTCTGCTTCTCTCACTGTGTTGTATTCGGTTGTTGGGAAAGTCTTGATGTGTATTTCTATGCAAAAATGCATGTGACTTGTTTTTCTATGCAAAAATTCATCATGACTTTCCCAGTGACCCAAGAATTTATTTGTAATGTTCCCTTCTCCCCTAATTGACGACATGAGTCTTGAGGAAAATCACTCTTTTTCATTCTTTCTTTCTTTCTTTTTTTTTTTTTTTTTTTTTTAAATTAAGGTTTCCAGTAAAAGGATACTGAATTGGTAGTGGATATGCATTTTTTTTCTTTCATGTAGTTTATTTTTTGATGAGCTTGTGGGTATTAGCCCTTATAATAAGTGTGATGGAAAGTATGTCTAAGCTGCAAAATTCTATTCTTAAGAGAAGGTGAACAGGGACCAAAAATTGGCGTAATGGCTATATCGCTGGGCTCCCATGTAGTCGACTGCGGTTCGACTCCCAGACCCAGTGGCTTAAACTCATACTGGGCATGTGTGCGTGCGTGCCCAAAATCCTGAGAAGAGAATGGAGGAGAAAGGATTGTGGCATGGCCATCCCCCCTGGGGGATGATTTCTCGCTTTCTATCTCTCTGTCTTTCTCTGTCTTTCTGGTGAGCGCACGCGCCTCATAGCAAAATAAACCTCTCTAAAAAAAAATAAATAAATAAATAGAAGGTGAACATATGTTGCTTCTTTAGCTGAGTTTCTGAGGAAAAGATGCTTTTCCTGTGCTTGAAAAAGCAAAATGACACTGACCTTTCTGCCTTTCTAAAAATATTGATTATGTTCCCACAGTAACCAATACCTTAGGTGGATTGCGTTTAAACCAGGATATTTCCACTGTTACATGCTTAGCAGAAGATGAAATCACTTGTACAGAAATAATCAACTTGTAAATTGCATTGTCCTTTATTAGGGGGGAAAAAAAGAATTCTGATCTCTAAATTGTCAAATAGACTGAAGATAATCTAGTGGGTTTTGACTTTTGCATCTTACCAACCTTGTTTTGCAGGCACCTGTGCTGTGACAGTTTACAAACCCAGATGGAGTGGATGGCCAGTGTCTTTTATGCCCAGGTATGACATGTGTTTCAGCTATCCAGTAGCCTGTAGTAACTTATTTTTACAGGAAATATTATCATGGTGGTGATTTTCCAAGAAATTTTTGTAAGAATTTTAGATTATACATTTGTAAAATATTTTAAAACCCAAATGTATTTGCGACCTTTTGAAACAGGGATTTAATTTTGTTGGTTTTGTTTTTTTGTTCGTTTGGTTTTTGTTGTTGTTGTTGATTTTGTTAGCAGCCCACAGCTCCCTGGCCTAGTGGATATGTACTGCTTTAAGATGGTCCTGTAGGAAAGAGGGACTTGTCTAAGTTGTCATCCAACCAGAGTCGTACATCTTCATTAGGAAGTGTTCTTTCCCCCTTTTTGCCACTTTCCACAACCCTGCCTTTCCAAGAACAAGGGTAGGAGCTGACATTTCTTTCATACCTATTGTGTGTAGACATGTCCTAAAGGCTCTGTTGTTGGCCCTGGATAATATACTTCGTGAGTAGTTTAAACCCAAGGATGTCTGAGGTCAGTGTTTTATATTCACATTAATCCCACATTGAGTGAGATTCTTTGGGGGAAGGGTTAAATCGCCCCATTAATTGGATTGACTTCATTCCCAACCCTGTCTGGCCGAATTGCCCACAGTGCTGCTCACACGGCGTTGAAATTCATTGGTAACGATTAAGTTGCCACTCTTTATTACTGAGGAGGTACTTTCCTGTTTCTCTTACAAGGAAGAAGTTAACTCACCTCAAAATCTAGTCTTTATTTGCTTTGAAAGCCATTTTCTCTGTTCATTTAATTTATTAACCTTTCCAGTGGTTAATAAACACCGTGCTTCTAAACCTCTCTCTACTATTGTTACCTGGGAATACATTTGCAGAAACAGACTGGCGGGCTAACTTTTTAGAGACTTATTTTTGTGCAACTTTTAAAAATATAGATAATCAAACTCTGCTTTGGGGGGAAATGAGTTTTTGGATAGCATTTTACTAAAGTTGGAAACATAGCTGTTGCGACATCTGTTGGTGACACAATCACATTGATATTTGGATTTTTATCATGGAGTGTCGTAGACTCCGTGGCTGAAAGTCAAGGAATGAACAGCCAGCAAGCAGAGTCGCTCCCACAGTGAGGCTATTTCTCCCTACCACACTTAGCCTTCCTTGTCCCGACCCCAAAGATTTAGTCCAATCAAAATAAGACAAGTAAATTGCATCAACTGACTCTTTCACCAATGCTTTCTTTAAAGAATTATTTTATTTAACTTCATTTATTTTTTTAAATTTTGACCAGAGAGAGTCAGAATAAGAGAGAGAAAGAAAGAGAGAAAGCAAGTTGCCAGGTCTGGGACTCGAATCACGGTCAGCCATGTGGGAGTCCTGTGCCCTTAACCACCACACCTCCTGCTGACCCCTTCACAAATGACTTCTGTAGAGCATGAGATGTCGTTTAATAGCATTTTAGCCATACTAGAATTTTTCCGAGTCAGCCAGTCCTCTCCGTTCCTGCTTCAGCTTTTTCAACTAACGATAAGTAATATTTGAAATCCTTTATTGTCATTTCAACCCTGTTCATGGCATCTTCATCTGGAGCAGATTTCATCTCAAGAAGCCACTGTCTTTGCTCATCCAAAAGAAGCAGCTCCTCATCCACCCAGGTTTCATCACGAGACTGCAGCAAGTCAGTCACCTCTTCAGCCCCCCTTCTTGTTCTGGTTCTCACTATTTCCACTACATCTGCAGTTACTTCCTACACAGAGTCTTGAACCCTCAAAGCTATCCAGGGTTGCCCCAAACCTTCAAATTATAAAACATGAGACCTGCAGCATGCAATACAGTGAAGCATAATAAAATGAGGTGAATATGTGAATATGCTCTCCTCAGTCATATGCATAAACGCACATGCTAACCAACAGCACATGCCTCTTATGATGAGTTCTTTTGGGTACCTGGAATTCTAATATCTATCCCCATCATCACCCCTTTCTCAAAGTCCTCTAGATTTCAGCTGTACTATCACATTCTCAGAAACACGTTCTCTGACCTTCAGACCAGTGAAACCTTCAGGCTATCACTCTGCATCCTGCACTGCTTCATTATAGCACTACCTAAAACGCATGTGCAATTTATGATTTCATGTCAGCCTCACTGACTAAAAGGGCAACTCTGTGAGAAGATCTCTATCCTTTTTTGTCTATATAGACCCCACAAAGCCCAATGCCTTTTACAAAGTTTGTGCTCAGTTAGCATTTCTAAATAGGAAAGAGGGTCAGAAAATGAATGAGCAATCAGATGAAATTTCAAATGGCTTTCAGTGTGATCAAGCAGGTAATTGGGAAAGGAGAAAGAGAGTAACTGAGGGAAGGAAGGACACTCATTGAAAAAGGTTGTAAGGAAGTGGCTTTCTGAGTAACATGTATGCTGAACCCTTTCTGAAAAGAGGGAGATAATCAAGCAGCTTATTCTAGGCGGGGTCTGTCCAGGGAGAGTGGCCAGCAGGTTCAGACCCTGAGACATTGTCATGATCTTGGTTTATTCCATGAACATCATGAACGCCTGTGTGAGGGAAGCGGTAAGAGATGAGGAGGGTAGAGTACAGATCATGCCATTCCTTTTTTAAGAACTTGAAACACGGGAAGAATATAATCTGATTTATTTTCATTGAGAAACAGTCTTGGTTACTTTGTTGAGGCAGTGCTGTAGAGGGTCAAAGATGGAAGCAGGAAGGGTGGTGATATGAAAGATGTCAGCTCAGACTAGGAAGTAGAGGTGGATATAGGAAGACCTATTCAGATGTAGGAGTATTTTGGAGGTAGAGCCAACGAAGCATTTGTACTGATTAGCTTAATTACAGTGTGAGAGGAGGAGTAAAAAGCATGGAAAAGCCTTAGTTTGAAGGCCGTGGGCTACTGGCAAATGTCAGTGGAATTTATCAGAGATAGATGTAGAAGGAAATTAAGAGTTCTGTTTTGGCTTCATAAAATTTGAGTTGTTTCTTAAATACACAGATTTGAATATGCTGAGTAGCAGCGTGTTTAGTATATGGATCAAACACGTAAGCAAAGCTCGGAGCTAAAATGTAGATTTGGGGGAAGTCAGCATGTACTTTGTATTGAAAGCTATAAAACTGGATGATATGATAGAGAAGCAGGGAAGGAGAGAGAGAGAGAGAGAGAGAGAGAGAGAAACACAAGCCCTAGTGTATTCTAAACATTAAGTCAAGTAAAAGAAAAACACAACAAAAGAAATAAGGGTGTGAGAAAGGATAAAAATGAGGTGATGGATATAGAAAATGCTAACAGTAATTTGATATCTAGATGAATGAGGTAACTGTATAGAAACAAGAGGTCAGGGTATATTTTGGGGTTTCAGTTTCATAGTCCTTAAGATTGGATAGTGTCTAATTTGCATGCACGTTGATGGAGACCACCAGTACTTGGAGGAAGAAATCAATACAGGAGGAGAGAGATTATTAAACCAGCAGACAGGTGCTGAGCAGATATGACGCAGCATGATTAAGCTCATAGTCGTTCTTCTTCACCAGAATCATACAACAAAGGGTATGGCACATTTGTTCTCAAGTCATGGACCACATGCTCTAACCACCTGAGCAGATATGACTAGAGAAAAGTTGTATATCTCAGAGCAAATAATGCTTGCAAGAAAAGAGAAGGGAAGCTTGTTCACGTGGTTACACATATTACAAATATATTTTTTAAGTTAAGTCAGCGAGTTCACTACATGTGAGCAGGGATGGATATTAGAACTGGAAGGGCAGAGGAAAAGGTGACAAGTAATTTTCAGAGAATGGGGAAGCCTATCCTGTGGTACAATTTCTGGGTAGTGCTGAGTTCTCACTTCTTGAAATATAAGGTTACATTTAAAGTCAGACACATCTAGAGAGTGATCTTCTGTTTCTTTTTTCTCTATCTACTGTCAGGCACTCACAGAGTAAGTAGAACTGTGCTCAAGTAGGTTCGGGGATTTTCCAGGCACGTTTGTTTGAGAAGGGACACAGGACTTAGAGAGAGTTATAAGGATATGAGTTTTGATTGCCCGTGAAATCAAAGCTAGGCTATGAGGGAAATGGGGCGGGGGGTGTAGAAAGGAGAATGTTGGTACACAGATAGGAGGTCTCAAAGAGTTCAGAGAATACTTAGAATGAATCAAACTATCTTAAGTTTGCGGGAAAGATAGGGAGGTCAAGTTTAGAAAGAGGGAGGCGGAAATGAGATTGTTTTTGATGCGGTGATCATTTATAACAATAAAAGTATGAACCTCAGCTATGTGATCCATGCTATATGACTTTTTAAAAAAATTTTTTTTTCTTTTGGAGAGATTTTTGCTATAGGGCGCGTGCGCTTGCCAGACAGACAGAGAGAGACATAGAGACAGAAAGCAAGAAATCACCGCCTAGAGGGGATGGCCACACCACAATCCCTTCTCCTCCATTCTCCTCTCGGGATCTTGGGCACGCTCACACACGCGCCCGGCGTGAGTTTTAAGCCACCGGGTCCGGGATGCGAACCGCGGTCGACTACGTGGGAGTCCAGCAACATAGCCATTACGCTAACTGCTGGTTCCCATCCATGCTATATGACTTTTGAAGTTAAAAATAACCATAAATGTGAAATCAGAACAACAGATCACGTCCACCTAAAGATTTCTGCCATTGAAAAAATTCCTCTGGGATCATTTCCAGTGTGAACTAATTAGCTAGTCATCCCACTGTTCGTATCTTATTTCAGAAAAAGAAAAAAAAAATTACAAGTTTGGGAATTGCGTTTTTCTTAGGTTCCCAATAATGCCATGTAGCGTACACACCATCGTCAGTGATTTGAAAGCATAATTTACAGGATTATCTAATTCCTTTGCAGCCAATGGTCATCCAATTTTACATCTTGAGAACATCCTAATTATATAGTATCAGTTATTTTTGCCATTTGGAGGGGCCTGGATATAAAAATAACATGAAGCTCATACATTTCTCTCTGATTAAAATAAAGTGTAACCTACTATTATACACTTGTTGAACCAAGGTAAATGCTTCACTAAAATTAAGAATAAATATGATGTACATTTACTAAGCCCAGTAATAATAGGACCTACACTGTAGGGTTACAGAAAATTAAGTGAATGACTCTATGTATATTGATAAGCACAAAGCTTGAGAATAGGCCCCTCATTATAAATTGGCTATAGATTAACCATCCTTAATCTGAAAATTCAAAATCCCAAACACTCCAAAATCTGAAACTTCCACACCTGACCTCACATGATAGGTTGCAGTTTTAGTATTAAAGTATTACATTAAATTACTTTCAAGTTATTTGTATAAGATGTAGATGAGACATAAATGAGTTTTGTGTTTAGACCTGGTTTCTATCCCCAAGATACCTTATTATCTATATGCAGATATCCCAAAATTCAAGGAATTGAAACACTTTCCTTCTCAAGTATTTCCAATTAGGGATACTCAACCTTTATATAGTATGTAACTGGCCTATTGTAAATATTTGTTGAGGTTTTTTTTTTTTTTTCCTATAAAAAAATACATTAAGAGACCAGTAGGTGGCGTGGTAGTTAAGACACTGGACACTCCCAAATGGCTAACCCTGGTTAGATTCCTGGACCTGATGGCTTGCTTTCTCATTTCCTTTCTCTCTCTGTCTCTGTCTCTCTCTCTCTCTGGTCAACTTAAAATAAATGAATGAATAAATAAAACTAAATGAATAGTTATTTTTTAAAAATACATTAAAATACTAAACACAGCATAAGAACTGGAACCAGTAAATATATCTTAAGAATTAAGGAAAATGAGGAATAGGCATTTAGCTATAGCATTTACGCAAAATAGTTTTGCTTTCATCAGAACCTCTGCACGCTTCTTTTATACTTATTCTGTATTTCTGTCAGAGATTGTTGTCTGAAAGTTAATTTGCTTTTTCTAACTTTTGAAAAGTTAATCTACCCTGAGGAATGTAAAAATTATTTAAAGAGTTTTCTTCTACATGTATATCTCAAGGATTAATCACTCAGGAGCTTTTTTTTTTTTTTTTTTTCTTTTTAACCTGTGGACATTTATCCCCATTGCAAAATTAGCTTTCTTTCCAGTCATATCTATAATTGTTCAGTAGGCCAGACTATGTAGTCCATAATTTGAGAACAGACGTGCGACACTCTGTCGTGTAGTGATTTTCAGAACACACGTCTGTATAAAAAGATAACATACCATTGGGAATTCACTCAGTGAGAAAGTAACTTTTCCAAAGGGCATTGAAAGAAGGCTGATTTTTCTGCTAGCCATGCCCTAAGTTGATTTGGGGTCTGTAAGATTAATTATTTTTACAGTAAAATCATCTTTGATCTAGAGACTACTTAAATGTATAGTTGTAGGGCCTTCCGACAGAGAAAGTGTATTTTCTCTCACAAAGAGATTTGCCTGTTTCCTCAAATATTTTTTTCCCATTTTGGCTTGATAAGTAGTACAGAAGGCATATATCTGAAACTTAGAAATTGAACTGAGACCTCAAAGCTCAGTTCACTTAAGAGTTTTGTGTCCTGAAGCAGTGTCCCCGCCAGAGTCAACATCATAATTACAAATGGCATTCTCATGGAAAGCAGATCATTCCATGTGGGTGTATGGAAAAGGAGCCCAGTGACTACATAACATGGTGTACCGTGTAATAAAATCACACACCCACGGCAAGAAATTGTGTTTCCACAGCATGAAAATGATGTCTGGCCACCAGCTGGAAAGGAACGAAAACGTTCAATCACCAAAAATCCCAAAATTGGAGGTTTGCCTCTAATTCCCATTCAGCATGAGAGGACTGCTACCCAAGCCCGGAAAAATATTGAGGTAGGTTAGGATTTTGATGGTCTCATATTAAATTATGGTCTTTGCTTTCCTATGTCTTAATGTGATTAAGTGCATTAATTACTTCTTTGGGTTCAAAAGCACAGTGATAATCATTTTGAAAAGCATTGTAGTAATCACATACATCAAGAAAACGTTATGGGGACCAGCAGTTGTCTTAATGGCTATGTCACTGGACTCGAGAAAGTGTATTTTCTCTCACAAAGAGATTTGCCTGTTTCCTCAAATATTTTTTTCCCATTTTGGCTTGATAAGTAGTACAGAAGGCATATATCTGAAACTTAGAAATTGAACTGAGACCTCAAAGCTCAGTTCACTTAAGAGTTTTGTGTCCTGAAGCAGTGTCCCCGCCAGAGTCAACATCATAATTACAAATGGCATTCTCATGGAAAGCAGATCATTCCATGTGGGTGTATGGAAAAGGAGCCCAGTGACTACATAACATGGTGTACCGTGTAATAAAATCACACACCCACGGCAAGAAATTGTGTTTCCACAGCATGAAAATGATGTCTGGCCACCAGCTGGAAAGGAACGAAAACGTTCAATCACCAAAAATCCCAAAATTGGAGGTTTGCCTCTAATTCCCATTCAGCATGAGAGGACTGCTACCCAAGCCCGGAAAAATATTGAGGTAGGTTAGGATTTTGATGGTCTCATATTAAATTATGGTCTTTGCTTTCCTATGTCTTAATGTGATTAAGTGCATTAATTACTTCTTTGGGTTCAAAAGCACAGTGATAATCATTTTGAAAAGCATTGTAGTAATCACATACATCAAGAAAACGTTATGGGGACCAGCAGTTGTCTTAATGGCTATGTCACTGGACTCCCATGTAGTTGACCATGGTTTGAGTTCCAGACCTGGTGGCTTAATCTCACGCTGGGTGCATGTGCGTGTATGCCCAAGATACCAAGAGGACAATGGAGGCGAAGGGATTGCATCATGGCCATCTCCTCTGGGGGGCTGATTTCTCGCTTTCTGTCTCTCTGTCTTTCTGGCTAGCACATGTGCCCTATGGGAAAAAGCTCTCCAAAAAAAAAAAAAGAAAACATTATGAATGCTTACTTGAATGTCACTGACCACCTAGTGACATATGTACAATGCCACTTTTTTTCTTATCTCTTAAGTAGACAAGCAGTTTTACATATGTGTGTAGAAATTCTGTTGGTAAAATCCAAGTCTCAAATCAGTCTTATAGTTTGCTTATAATACTCTCAAGTGAGTCCATAGTGAGAATATGTCTGGCGTCATGGTAACTAGACTTTCTAGAAACACAGTCAAAGTCCAGTAGTTGGGAACTGATGGGGTGTCTCAGTTAATTTAAGGGACTGCAAGATGACCCCTGAGCATCAATAAAAAAGATGTGGCATCTTCAGCAAAGGCTGCTGTTTGTTTTCCTTCTCACCATGAGGGTTGGAAGAACCTAAGTAGCATCAATCTTGACATTTTCAGTTCAGTCTCTTCAGGAGAGGACGTAAGCTGTTTACTCTCAAAACTCATTAGCTGTGTTGGGACTGTTGCATGTTTCGGTGCCTTAATTGATTCCCTCAAAGCAAAGAAAAGCATTTAAAGGTGGCATTACAAATCCTTTAAGCCTAAATTTGAGATTAAACCGTTTGAATATCTTACCCTTAAACCCGCCATAATGTTTGAAAGACTAAAGTCGTTTTAAGGGTGGTGTAGTAGTTAAGATACTGGACTCCCGGGACGAGTAGATGGCATAATGGTTATGGAACTGGCCTCCCACATAGTCAACCTCAAATCCCAGACCCAATGACTTAAAAAACTCACGCCAGGTGTGTGTGCATGCATGCCCAGAATCCAGAGAGAAGAATAAAGGAGAAGGGGTCATGGGGTGACCATCCTCCCTGGGGGGTGATTTCTCTCCTACATGTTGCAATTTTTACAGAGAAAATTTTGAAGAAAAATCCTGAGAAAAGAAAAATAACTCTTCTTTTCACACCACCATTGGCATGCTGACTCAGTTTATTAGTAACCTGTTTATTGGGGAACCTATATGCTTAGTTCTCCGTTGCTCATTCTCACTTTATCTCTTTTGAGAATCAGAGGAGAGTGCTGCTGTCCACACTAGATATTGCCCTGTCACAAGATGTCCCTGACGTTAGTTTAAAAAAACCCCCCTCTAGACCAGTATCTTGTCACAGTGCACGCCAGATACCTATAGGCCCTGACAGTTCGCTGAATGAATGTGCACTATCATGCAATGATACTGAAGTGCGTTTTAATGCATGAATGTATCCGGGTGGGACAGTGGGTCAGATGGTGCAGAAGTGCTCCGTGAGGCCGGTTGATACACCTGGGATGGTTCCAGGTGCATGTCCAGAGACCTCTTGAGCACGCAGAGCATGTGCGTGGCTATGATCCCGGGGAGTGGGGTGCAGCATGGAGACTTTGTTGGGGATGCTTGTCCCTCTCTCTGTTTTTTTTCTGTCTCTCTCACTCTTGGAAGAAATAGAATGAACATGATAAAAAAAATACATAAACACACATGCCATTGTTTTCAAAAATATGATGAGGAATTTTAGTAGACATTATGTAAGAGAAAAGCTTTCAGTAGTCAATATATGGGAGGGGAGGGGAGAAGTTAAAGAGATTTTCCTGCCCTGATAATTCTCAGTGTCTTTTATACGCTCGTACATGCTGTGACTCTAGAAGAATGTGCTCTAGAGCAGAGCGTTCACCTGGCTCACGTGGCCATGACGACCACCTCGTTTCCTCTGCACTAAGAGTACCACACTCTAGGGACCACAGTGTGAGCTCACATGACACACCCAACCGTAGTGAGTTGGAAGAGGAGAATTTGCAGTGAAGAGTCCATTTGAAAAACCACCCTGAGACATAGCTTTGAAGGAGTATGTTAAATGCATGTGGAAAAGGATGTCTATGGTCTACATTTGATTTGATTTGGTAGCCCTCACATCAGTGTATGAATTCAGACCTGCCACTTGTGTCAAAGCAAAGTAAGAAACTAAATTGTAGAAATAAGCGCATGTATTGGGCACATCAACTTTCATGTGGAATGTTCTGGAAACGTAGAGCGTGCCAAATCGTGCTTTCCTGTGAGACATTTGATTTCATTTTTAGAGTGCAAGAGCAGAACTCGAAAGGCTGCGGCTCAGTGAAAACCATGATAAAGGGTCTGTGGACGCTACCCTGAAGGAGAGAGCCTCCATCGTGGCCCACTGCCTGGAACACAAGGACGACAAACTTCGAAATCGAACCAGGAAACATCGGAGTTTCAACTGCCTGGAGGACACAGAGTCTGAGGTCTCCCATGGCCAACAAAAAGGCCAGCGAGGTCTAAAGACCTTGAGGAAGACTGAGGACAGGAACAGCAAAGTGACTTTGGACTCCGACCATAAGCTACCGTCAAAGGTAATCGAAGAACTGAATGTGGTTCTACAGCGGTCGAGAACACTTCAGAAAGAGTTACCGGATGAGCAGATTTTGCAGAAAGAATTGAAGTAAATGGTCCTGCAAATTATTTTTGAACATTGTGTATAAAGTCTGTGTGTAAATGAGAAATAACCATAACTGAGGAGAACTTACCTCTCTGAACAAATGTCTGTCTATACTTAAGAGATTTGTTTGTACCTAGCATTTAAAATATGTATATATGTGATTAAGCATAAAATCCACTTTATTTTGGTCTGAACAAAGCTTGTAATGTTCAGTTATATTAACCTCGTGTAAGAAGGCCTCTGGGTTGTTTTACGTGTTCAACCCTTTCAAAGTAGTTGTCATTTTAGGGGTATAATTTATGAGCAGAAATTTCAACCTGTACTGTATTGTATAAAATGCTGTTTTAAATGAAGCCTATGAAATGATCTGTAACATATTTTGCACTTTGAGAAACCTTGTACAGTAAGTTACCGTATGTTTTTAGGTTTACATAGGGTCCTCCTTAGGGAAGAGAAAGGGAAATAAGTTGAATAGAGGGAAGATTAATTTAAATGGCTGCCTAACAAACATGGGGGTTTTATTAAAAAAAGGCACGAAGTTATCACATGTCCCGCCAACTTAAGATTCATTTTAGTTCGCTAATGACCAGAACTTGTTAGTGAGAAACAGTCCAATGTCTGTTTTCCAAGAGTAACGCTCAACCAGCTAATGTGAATGAGGCCCTGGCCACGTTGTTCATGGTGTTAGCGAGCCAGTCATGGTCAACATTCACTAAACAGGGTTCTTCGACGGTGGCTGCTAAGAGGAAGTGTGTCACTGGACACACTGGACCTGGGACCTGGCCTGGATGCCATTTGCACTGTCGCTATACACAAGCTCGTTTTAGAATTCCTAACTGTACTTGGGTACGAAGGAAAATTTTCTTCACAGGGTCATCTTGCTGTTGTTCGATTTATGCATGTGTTATTGTTTTACTTTGTAGTTACTTTAAGTACGTTTGTAAGGCCTTGCTCTGTATTGTCAGAATTAATAGGAAGTACACAAACAGTGGCCATTGGGGGTTAGGGGATGGTTTCACCATTCTACTCTGTGTTTGGGGGGCTACCATTCACGTTATATCCAGTTTGGGTTTGTTGTTGTTGTTGTTGTTGTTATTGCTGCTCTTCTGTTCATTTGAATCAGTGCTGTATCTATGAATAATGTCAAAGCCCCTGTATTTTTGTTTCTACCTAAAGATCAGCTACTGAATTAGTGATTTCCTGAAGACAAACAGTGCTCTCTAATTATAATTCATGTCAGGGGCAGTACATTCCACCAGTTTCTTTCAAAGTGTACTAAGTTTGGTGAGTTTCAATACTAAAAATTAATTTGTTTAGCTAAGCTTTATTCTTAGCATTCCCCCCCTCCCATTTATTCCCTTATTTTTTTTTTTTTTAGGTATTTTTTTCCATCAGAATATGTCTGTACACAAAGACCCATACTTTAGTCAGTCCAATCATAGTTTCATATTACTGGGTGATTACAGTAGGCTATTAAAAGCTATGAATGTCTTCATTCTAAATACTGACCTTTTATATTTGGTGGTGATAAAATATTTTCCATGCGTATGTGGTATTTATTCTAATCCAAATAATTTGGAATTATTTTTAAAAAAACAACTGCAGAGCAGTTCATGAAATAGGTGGCACTATTAAGAAACATTCCTTTAAAAAGCAAATAATCATGTAATGTAGGAAGAAAAGTTAATCTTAAATAAACTATGATTTCTAAAATAATGATATTTATATTTTTATAAAATAAGGAGGCATTTGGAGAGTAACGTGTTTGGCTTTGTTGCACAAGGGAAGGTTTTTGGAGTTTTTATCTGCCTTATCTGAACTTTTCTTGAAACTTGAGCTTCAAATCTAATAGTTTCTGTTTCCCTTACTGTCTTGAACAATTGGCTGCATTTCTCGAGCATAAGATAAGGGCTAATGATGACACCCTCATGTACTTTGAATAAAAATTAAAATTATTTTCCAAGTCCACTGGAGTGTGATTGTTGCTTTTCTCCATTCTTTCTAGAAGCCGAAGATCATTACTCCAAAGTGAATCTAATAGGGCCTTTCCTTTTTTTAAAATATGTGATATAAAATTTTATATTGAAATTTAACATGAGATTTACTCTATCTTAGGTCATCAGGAAAGTCATGGCGTATTTTTCTATGGTTTTCTATGCAAAAATGCACCATGGCTTTCCTGGCAACTCTGTACTTTAAACTGGCTCTGTCATTTTCCCCAACATGCCAATATGCATATTATTTTATTTGAAAGGATGACTCTATGGCATGACATAAACAGATTGAGAGCACTGGACTTCTATTTATGTAGCTCTAAAGTTAGTTATTAGACATGGACTTTAATATTTGGTTTCTAAACAAATCATTACCTGATGATTCATCAAGGTGGCAGTGAAAACTCAAAAGAGAAGCAAAATTTATTGAAGCAAAGATAGGCTTTGTGTGCGTAATTGTATTAGTGGCTGATTTGCATTGTTCACATGATAATTTCAATTCTAACCTGTGCATAAACTGCATATTACAAAAGGAGATATTTTTGAAAGTGTGTCATATATTTATTTGGACAGGTGTAGTATCCAGACATTTGCATGTTTTCTCAGAGTTTTGATAATCACTGTAGAGAGCTGCTGATTAAAACTTTCACTATGGGGACCAGCAGTTAGTATAATGACTGTGTCGCTGGACTCCCACGTAGTCGACCGTGGTTCGCGTCCCGGACCCGGTGGCTTAAACTCACGCCGGGCACGTGTGCGTGTGTGCCCAAGATCCCGAGAGGAGAATGGAGGAGAAGGGATTGCGGCGTGGCCATCCCCCCTGGGGGGTGATTTCTCACTTTCTATCTCTCTGTCTCTGTCTGTCTGGCGAGCGCATGTGCCCTATAGCAAAAACCTCTCAAAAAAAAAAAAAAACTTTCACTATGTCATGCAAATTTGCACAAAGATGTGTGTATTATCACTCACACAAGTTAAGTAAACTAAACAATATATTAGACCAGGGAGAGACAAAAAATCATTTCAGTCAACCCAGCTGAACCAGACCTTGATCCTACAGCCTGAAGATTGGCTCAACACAGATGAAAGTGACATTTGTCTCTCATTGGGGAGAATCTCTCATCTTCCCCTCCAGCTGTTGCCTCATTTGTCCCCTCCTGTTTGTAGCAAGTGTCAGTAAAATTTGTCTACCTTCTTTCTCTTTTCTTCCGATTCTCTCTTAAAGCCCTCTTCATTCAGCCTTTTGTTTTCCATTACTCTATCATATCTGCTCCTGTCAAGGTCAAAACCACCTCATTGTCAGTTCTAACGGTCAGTTTGTAGTCACTGTCCTTGACCTACCACCAACTGTAGCATTAAACACCATTATCCACCCTCCTTTAATCAGTGTTAGTCTCCGGGACACTACTATCTTGTCCTTTTTCTTCACTAGCTTCTCGGATTCTCTGATGAACAGCATAACACCTACAATAACTCATCAAGTCTCATAGCTTTAAATATAGGATGTCTTCTTTTGTTAAATTTATTTCTTTCTTCCATAGGTTACAGAGAGAGAGACAGAAAGGCATCCTCAACAGGGTCTCCATGCTATAGTCCACACCCAGCCTCAGGCAGCCCCATATGGTGGGCTTGAGCCTGCCTGGTGTGTTGGGAAAGATCTCCATGCACAAATCTCTAGCCTTCCTGTGTGAATCAGTCTCACAGAGCACTGTATTACTGCTGCACCATGGTTAGCCCCTAAATATGTCCTACAGGATGGTCTGACTGTAGGCTGACTCTCCCCATTGAGCTCCAGCCTAGAATTCACATTTCCACTTCAATGTCCAACTAGCATTCCAAATGTAACCTATATACCTCTTTACTTGTTGCTTAGCTCTCCATTCCACT
>NW_006160098.1:294754-303202 GCF_000334495.1 Tupaia belangeri chinensis | reverse complement strand
CCAAATGTAGCCTACATCCTCCTATGCTTGTTGCTTAGCTCTCCATTCCTCTCTTTCCTGTTTTTTTCCATTTCTAGGATTCATGCATAGAGAGATTAAGCAGGAAATTCAGCTAAGGATTGGCAGAGCTGACATTTGAACTCAGCATAGCTCAGGAATCTATACATCTAAACCAGAGGGGTTCAATAATTTTTATAAATTTTAAATGCACTCATATATCATTAAAATTGAAATACTAGAAATCCTTAAATCCTATTTATCAGCTGAATGTTCAAATGACAATCAACACTGGGAATAATTACGTATTTTAAAAGACAATGTACAATCAGTCATTACACTTGAATAATTAATTATGAGCAATACACATTTCAAATTAGTATAGTAAAACAAACTCCTAGCCTCATTTGTAATGAATCATCATTATAATATATTTTATAAGTAGCCTATAAGCTACTAGGGAATTTCCTATCGTGCCCCAAGAAAATGTACTGAATAAATATTTCTTTGATGAGAGTGTAGAGACAGTCATCAGCCATACACTTAATGAAAATGACTTCCAGATGTTGATAAATCTTTATGTGGTAGTTTGTGGTAGTGGTGTAATTTTTTAAAAAAGTGTTTTGTATGTGTGTGTATATTCATGTGTTTATTTTGCCTTTTTGTTTGCCTTTTTTCCCTTTGTAAATGGCATTTAAGTAGAAAATCAGAGAAGTCTTTCTCATTTGTTCTACATAGACATCATTTTAGAGTAGAAGTCCAAATCTGGTCTCTCTCAATTCTGATCAAAATACATTTCATGCTTGACTTTGAAGATTCATATCCTTTTAAGTTCACTGCTCACTTCCCAACTAGAGTAATATTTAATTGGCTTCAGTAAGCACTAGTAAAAATGTATACATTCTACTTGTCAGCATTACCATCCATAGGTATTTTTACTTAACAATTATAATAGAAAAGAGCATGAACCCTGAAATGCTATTTTTTTTTGTTGCTTTTAGAATAATTGAGCAATAACTGATCAGCAAATGCCAATGGTTTTTATTTATAAAATCTCTTCTCAGCTACTCCTCTTTGGTCCAGAGAAAATAAAAACTTTGGGATATAAAAAGTTTACAATTGGGACCAGCAGATGGCATCATGGTTATATTGCTGGACTCCCACATAGCCAACCATGGTTCGAGTCCCAGGCCCTGCAGCTTAAAACTCACACCAGGCACCTGTGTGTGCATGCCCAAAATCCTGAGAGGAGAAAAGGGACTGCAGCATGGCCATTGGCCATTCCCCCTGGGAGGGGTGACTTCTCACTTTCTGTCTCTATCTCTTTGGCAAGTGCAAGTGCCCTATGGCAAAAATATTTTTCAAAAAAAATTACAATTAAGCCTACTGAAAATGTACTCCAATTGCCAATCTGATATGTTTAGGAATGAACATTCCTTCATAAGTTACAGTCTGCACATTTCAGTAGTTATAAGGGATGCATTTTATTGGTTGTAGTGATGCCTTGAGAATTTAGTGTGCAAAGCATTAGCAAGCATTGTTTTAAGGAAAAATGAGGTAACTTATTTAAAACATGTAGCATGGAATCAACCCCATTGTCCAAGGACAGATAAGTGGGTTGAAAAAAAATGTGGAACAAATACACTTTGGAATACTACTCAGCCATAAAATATAGTGAGGTGCCTGACATTTGATACAAAAAGGACGAATATGGAAGATACCATGCTATGTAAAATAGTCAGACAATGAAAGACAGGCATTGTATGTCCCCAACCAATATATCCCAAATGTCTGCATTCTATGGCAGAAACTGAAGGATAGGATGGTTCAATAGCTGGGAGGACAACTGTAGATTCTAGAGACAGTATAGAAAGAGATGGGTAATAGAGGGTGGAAAGGAAGGGATCAGGAAGAAAAAAAATTAACAGACACAAAAAATTTATCTGTTAATGATAATGTATATGGTAATATCTTTGACTTGAATGATAATGCACCACCACACTTAGGCTGGAAAAAATCATTTTATGCATTGTAAAGATGTAAAATGATTAAATAAATTTTCAAAATGTAAAATAAATAAATATTTGAATTAATGTAGCACTCTGCTAGTCACATGTCCTAAACACTTAGTGAACATTAGTTCCTCTTTGTTCATTCTATCGTTCATTTATTCACTCTTATATTCCATTTAACAAATATTTATTGTGAGTCTACTATATGGATGGTGTTAAGCTATTTAGCAATTTCATAATTGGATGTAAATTTGTGAGATAATGAACCAGCTGAAGAACAGAAAATGTGGCCATTATTCGTCAACAATGCAAATAACTTGTCCTCACTCTGAGATTTGATTGGAACATTAAGCAGAAAACACATTAGGCAAAAAGCACAACCTCCTTTTAAATAAATCACTTCTACTTTAAAAATTTTGGACCAGCAGATGGTGTAATGGTTACATCACTGGACTCCCATGTAGCCAACTGTGGGTCAAGTCCCAGACTCAGAGACTTAAAGCTCACACTAGGCATGTATGTACGTGCCCAAAATCCTGTGAGAAGAATAGAGGAGAAGGGATTGCAGCATGGCCATTCCCCCTAAGGGAGGGTGGGGGAGTTCTCACTTTCTGGCTCTCCAGAAAGTGGAACAATTTTAAATACTTAATTTTTAAAAAGTTATCATTGTTAATTTCTTTGGGAACAAGAAGCCTGAAGTTGAATATACAAGGAGTCTCTTTTTTAGATTGTGTCATTTTTAGAATACTTCAGCAGGGGTACCAGCAGTTAGCATAATGGCTATGTCACTGGATTCCTATGTAGTCGACCGTGGTTCACGTCCTGGACCCGGTGGCTTAAACTCATGCCGGATGCGTGTGCATGCATGCCCAAGATCCCTAGAGGAGAAAGGAGGAGAAGGGATTGCAGCATGGCCTTCCCCACTGGGGGGTGATTTCTCACTTTCCGTCTCTCTGTCTTCCTAGTGAGCGCACATGCCCTATAGCAAAAATCTCTCTCTCTCAAAAAAAAAAAAAAAAAAAAAGGAATACTTCAGCAGGGTGGGAAAAACCATCATTAGAGTGGTTGTCTTGGCGCCAGAAGGTGGCATGGTGGTTAATGTTGGACTCCCACATGGTCAGCTGCGGTTAGAGTCCTGGACTGGCTGTTTGCTTTCTCACTCCCCTCCACCACCTCTGTCTCTCTCTGGAGTGCACATGCCCTATAGCAAATTAAAAAATAATCATAAATAAAATTAAATATATAATTATTAAGAAGTAGAGGTTGTCTTTCAGGGAGAGGTGGAGATTAGGAAGGTAATTAGGTAACTATCTGAGATGGATGGTAATGTTCTTTATCTTGATAAAGGTTTAGGTTTATATTATTGTGGCATTATTCACAAGTGCTAAGACAGGAACCAATCCAAATGTCCACAAACAGATGAATAGATTGAAAAAGTGTGACGCATACACACTGTGGAATACTACTCAGCCATAAAGACAATGAGACCCTAGCACTTGACAGAAAGTGGATGAATAGTTAAGATTTACTGCAAAGTGAAGCAAGCCAGACTATGAAAGACAGGCACTGTATGTCTCCACTCAAAATACACCGAATGTCTGCATTCTATGGCAGAAACTCAAAGACTGGAAGGTATTGATAGAAAAGCATGGAGAACAATGGTAAATACTAGAGACAGTGTAGGAGGAAGGTGGGAAATGCATGGGATGAGAGAAGGGAATCAAGAGGAAAAGAAAAAAGAAAAGCATTTAAGAGACAGAAAAATGGAAACATTATCTGTTAATAACATGTATAGTAATATCTTTGGTCTAAGACACCATTTATTCATGCTGAAAAAATTCATTTTGGATGTTGTAATGATACAGTTATTGGCTGTAAAAAATAATAAAAATAAACGATATCTTTTGAAGAAAAATCACAGCCAAAAAAAAAAAAAAGACGTGTGTAATTATCGAAATGCAAACACTGTACACTTAAAATATATGCCTTTTGTAGAAACAACATGAATTCAGCGGTAGAGGAAGGGATAGTTGAGCAAGTATAGTCAAAGTCAATGGTAGACTCTAGGGGTACCCACAAAAACGTTCTTTTGACTTTGCTGCCTATTTATACATTGGGATTATAAAGTTTGGGGAAGAAAAGAATGCACCATTAAGGTCACATATAATGCATTCACCCCATCTAACATTTTTTTTATGTCGATGAAAGTATAAAAAATAATTCAGAACTGAATTAAATTGTATTTGACTTCAAAGCTGCCTTTTCACATGTACCCACTGTTCAGACTAGGGAAAGGTGCTCTCCCTGCGTAGGTTCCTTTTAGAACTCAATTAACATTGATTTGTCCCCTGCTGCAGACTCTATTAACTAACAAGTTAGGGTACATTAATGTTTGCTTTTTCTGAACAAGTTCCATAATTTGCTGCTTTCATTCCCATTTCCTTTCCAATGTGTTCTAATTAAAAGCTATGAATGTTTGTGTTTCCTGGCAATTTTATTTTTATACTCATATTCAAATTACTGCATTATTGATATGTATATTTTTCCTAATAAATGTCAGACTTTATTGTTTGTTATTTCTATTTAAGAGTTTAATGACTCTACATGAATGTTCAATGTTTAACTTTTTTATTTTTTTAGTTTTTCTATAGGGTGTGTGCACTCACCAGAGAGAGAGACAGACAGAGAGAGACAGAAAGCGAGAAATCACCCCCCAGGGGGGGATGGCCATGCCACAATCCCTTCTCTTCAATTCTCCTCTCAGGATTTTGGGCATGCACATACACATGCCCAGAGTGTCTTTCAGTCCACTCAGTCTGGGATTCACACCATACAGTTAGCTATGTGGGATCCAGCTGCCTTAACCACCATGGAATCTGGATGGTCCACAATACTTAACCTTAAAAAATGCTTTTTTCCCTCATAGTTCATAAATTCAACATGCTCTATTTTTTCAGGGATGAACTGTTCTAATAGTGAACACTAGAGCAGTGGCCAGAAAATGGTAAGATTCATTGAAAGTGTTAGACAAGAATATAAAAACATGCTATCTGTATTTTATTTTTATTTTTAAAGAGCTTCTTTAATATTTAATACATAGATGGACCAGGACATGCTCACTAATTTGAATTTCCTGAAGAAACAGTGAGAACTTTGCAATGTAGAAGAAGTAACAGGTAAACTCATAATATTGTATTGTAGTTCATACTTGACTGCTTAAATAGATGTATAAATATTTACTAATTTTAATTAAGTTGGTTCTCAGAGAAGACTTGGTTTGAAAGATTTCTAAAAGAGCAGGCGAGAAAGAAGAAAAGGGCAACTTGTGAGAGAAAGATCATACTAAGAATGTGAACATAAGAGAATAAAGAAATACAAAATTAACTTACCATCCTGACCACAAAATTGTAGAATGTCACAGCCAGGTTATGCATTAAAAACAATGATGTTTTGAAGTGATCTGATCAAAAGTTCACCTAAAGCTATAGTTATCAAGAAGACGCTTTGAAATTAAATCCACAACCACTAACACTGAATGTAGCCCTAAAGGAATTTCACGTCTTAGAATATTAACTAATGGTCATATGCTGTCTTTATGATAAGTGAGAGAACTTTATCCACATGGAAAAAAATGGAGACAAATTTCTTAATTTTTTTTTTTTTTTGATTTGTTGTAGGGTTGTGCATTCATCAGAGAGAGACAAAGATGAGAAGACAGAGATGGAACATGAGAAATCACCACTTATGGGGAGATGAGCAGTGTGAATCTGTCCTCATCCTCCTCTTGAGATGTTGGACAAGCACTACATGTGCCTTATGGTGGCCACCAGGTCCAAGACTCAAACCATGTGGTCAGACATATGAGATTCATTCTCCTTAACCACCATGCCACTGGCTGGCCCTTGACATTTTTGCAAATTTTTAAAAAAGGATCTTAAAAGTTATTTGAGGAACCAGCACATGGCGCAATGGTTATGTCACTGGACTCCCACATAGTCGACTGTAGTTCGAGTCCCAGACCCAGTGGCTTAAAACTCATACTGGACATATGTACATATGTGCCTAAAATCTTTAGAGGAGAATGGAAGAGAAGGGATTGCAGTGTGGTCATCTCCCCGAGAAGTGATTTCTTGCTGTCTCTTGAGCACACATGCCCTGCAGCAAAAACCTCTCAAAAAAATTATTTGATACTCAATATTGTACTTCACAAAATATTACTAACATAATAATTAATGTTTAGAGGTCATTTCTGAGTGATAGACATGAAAAACAAAGAGCACTGAGCATGAAAAACAAAAACAACAAGAAATTGTTCTTCCTGCAATATAGGGGCTGGAATATCACATTTTTAAAAAACATATACATATTTTTTGTACAACAAAAATAAATTGCTAGAAGATTTAAATAAGTGCTTAGTGGGAGGTATGGTATTTGCTTGAATGAAAATACTTGTATTTCAAATATGTCCCATTATATGGTATTTTCTAGATTTCACTTCAATAGTGAACTATATGAAGAACTACTTTTATGTCACCCTGTAAAGAATGGTATAGGGGGAAAAATGGATTTTCAATAATGTCTTTCATAAAATTTATATTTCATTGAAACACATACTTAAATATAACTGCTTATGAAGTTTTGACTAGAATAAAAGAATTCCAAGATGAGAGAATGTCACCTTTGAAATTCCTTCTGTCCTTATTCAGAGATAAGCTTTGCAGTACGTTGCGTTGTTCTAGGTTCGTGTGCTTCAGCTGAGAATACCTTCGTTTTGTGGCAAATTCCTAGGAACTACTACAGAAGTGATGTTCACATTAACTTATAATAATGACCTAATCTAAAACTTGATCAGACATGAGTTTCAGGTGATATGATTTTGAGTGTGTGAAATACACAGCTCAGACTCTAGCTACAGATGTTCTACGTACCGTAGTGCTGTGAGCACAAAGCAGTTGGATAACTAGATTGTTATGTTTGAAGTTACTAAGGAAGACGTTTCTAAAAGAGAACAATGTCTTATCGATATATAGAAACAAGGTTAGGAGACTATTGTAGGGGTGAAAACCAAGTCACTGGTCATCCCTCCCCTGTGCAGCTTTCAAAACTTTTTACAGAAGCTTTTATAAAACAAAAACTCCAGTGAACACCTGCTCCTCAAGAAGACCAGTTACTGAGATCCACGAAGGAGACATACCACAAAGGTATTTCCTGAACCATATTTAAAAGGCGTATGTATACTTGAAGAGATTTTTTCAGCCATATAAACAGTTCTCTTCTCATTTCATGTAATCTCATAGAAAATCTAGTAATAGAAAAAGTTCAGAAATTGGGAGAAAGGCAAGTATTTGAGTTCCAAAAATAATTATCTTAAAGTAGATACAGGCTATTGGGTGGTATGGTGGTTTAATTAACTAGAAGCCACATGGCCAACTGTAAGTTTGAGTCCTATACTCAGTAGCTTGTGAAACACCCCAGTGGTGTGTGTGTGTGTGCATTCACAAAGTCCCGAAAGAAGAACTGAAGGAGAAGGGAGTGTGTTGTGATTATGAAGTTTTGACTAGAATAAAAGAATTCCAAGATGAGAGAATGTCACTTTTGAAATTCCTTCTGTCCTTATTCAGAGATAAGCTTTGCAGTATGTTGCGTTGTTTTAGGTTCGTGCGCTTCAGCTGAGAATACCTTCGTTTTGTGGCGAATTCCTAGGAACTACTACAGAAGTAACGTTCACATTAACTTATAATAATGACCTAACCTAAAACTTGATCAGACATGAGTTTCAGGTGATATGATTTTGAGTGTCTGAAATAGACAGCTCAGACTCTAGCTACAGATGTTCTACATAGCATAGTGCTGTGAGCACAAAGCAGTTGGATAACTAGATTGTTGTGTTTGAAGTTACTAAGGAAGATGTTTCTAAAAGAGAACAATGTCTTATCGATATATAGAAACAAGGTTAGGAGACTATTGTAGGGGTGAAAACCAAGTCACTGGTCATCCCTCCCCCGTGCAGCTTTCAAAACTTCTTTTTACAGAAGCTTTTATAAAACAAAAACTCCAGTGAACACCTGCTCCTCAAGAAGACCAGTTACTGAGATCCACGAAGGAGACATACCACAAAGGTATTTCCTGAACCATATTTAAAAGGCGTATTTATACTTGAAGAGATTTTTTCAGCCATATAAACAGTTCTCTTCTCATTTCATGTAATCTCATAGAAAATCTAGTAATAGAAAAAGTTCAGAAATTGGGAGAAAGGCAAGTATTCGAGTTCCAAAAATAATTATCTTAAAGTAGATACAGGCCATCGGGTGGTATGGTGGTTTAATTAACTGGATGCCACATGGCCAACTGTAGGTTTGAGTCTTGTATTCAGCAGCTTGTGAAACACCCCAGTGGGGTGTGTGTGTGTGTGTGTGTGTGTGTGTGTGTGTGCATTCAC
>NW_006160098.1:289165-294277 GCF_000334495.1 Tupaia belangeri chinensis | reverse complement strand
CCTTGGTCTTTTGGTCACCTGGTTGGATGTGAAACTGCAAGGAGAGCCTTAAAGTAGATACAGTCTTTGTGCTGTCTCTGCAGGTCATGTGAAAGCTCTAAACAGAGACATAACCTACTGCTGGGCTTTACAGATAGAAGAATCTTGAGTGTCAGCCAGAGAAGGCCCGGAGAGGCTAGTTTAGAACCAATAGGTGCTCCACAGCTGAAGCACGAGGCTTTGTCTCCCCTGGAAAAGAATGAGCACAAAACAGCTTGGGGCCTTGGTGGTCTCCAGCTGAGACACTGGTCTGTCTGACCCTCACCTTTACTTGCCTGTCCTTTATCAATCCACAGCCTTTCCCCTTCCCCTATCTCTTCATCCTCAGTCAAGAGCATAAAACTAAATAAATGACAAAATGAAAAGCTACTTTATGGGGAGAATGCAATTGAACTTAGAATAAAAAGTACCCATTTCAATGAAATACATCTATTTTTTACGTTTTCCTTTTCTCCATCATTTTAAAATTATTATTATGTATTCATTCAATTGTTATACATTATTTAGTTTGTAAAGAGACTTTACCCAACATGAAATACGCCACGCAGAAGGCATTTCTCTTTTTCTTTCTTTTCTTTTCTTTCTTTCTTTTTTTTTAATCTTCGCCATTCTTACTGGGGTTAGGTGGTTTCTCATTATGGTTTTGATGTGCATCTCCCTTATGATGAGGGATGTTGAGCATTTTTTTATATGCTTTTTGGCTGTTCATATGTCTTCCTTAGAGAGTTGTTTATTCGGCACATTTTCCCATCTTTTAATTGGATTAATTATTTTCTTCTGGGTAAGCCACTTTTGTTCCCTGCATCTTCTGGTTATCAGTACTTTATCTGAGGCACAGTTAACAAAAATCCTCTTCAATTTCAAGGGTTGTTGATTCTCACTAATTACAGTATCCTTTGCTGTGCAGAAACTCCTTAATCTGATGTAATCCCACCTGTCTATTTTGGGGATTATTGCCTGTGCTTTGGCCATCTTGTTTAGAAAGTCTTTGCTTTCTCCAGTGTCTCTCAGAGTTTCTCCAGTGTTTTTCACGAGTAGTTTTATCATTTGCCATCTTAAGTTTAGTTCTTTGATCCACTTTGAGTTGATTTTTGTTAATGGTGACAGATAGGGGTTCAGATTCATCTTTTTGCAGGTGGATACCCAGTTTTTTCAGCACCATTTACTAAAGCAGTTTTCCTTTTCCTACTGGATTGATTGATTCCCTTTGCCAAAGGTCAGTTGGCTGTATGTTTCAGGGTTTATTTCTGGGGTCTCTACTCTGTTCCATTGGTCTTCATGTCTGTTTTTGTGCCAATACCATGATGTTTTGGTTATCACAGCTTTGTAATATATTTTGGGGTCAGGAGGAGAGATGCCACCTGGTCCACTCCTCTTGCGCAGGATGGCTTTGGCAATACGTGGTCTCCAGACAAATTCTGATTGTCTTTCCTAGATCTGGAAAGAATGTCCCTGCAATGTTATAGGGATTGCATTAAATATGTAGATTAATTTGGGTAGGATTGCCATTTTGATTGTATTAATTCTCCCAATTCAGGAACATGGGATGTCCTTCTACTGTTTTGTGCACTTTTATATTTCTTTTGTAATCATTTCTCAGCATAATAAAAGTCATCTATGAGAAACCTATAGCTAGCATTATACTGAATGGGGAAAAGCTAAAAGCTTTTCCACTAAAAAGTGGTAGAAGACAAGGCCACCCACTCTCTCCAATCCTATTCAATATAGTACTAGAAGTCCTAGCCAATGTGATCAGACAAGATAATGAAATGGAAGGCATTTCAATACGGAAAGAAGAGTTGAAATGATCTATTCTTTACTTTTTAAAAAATAATCACAGGTGCACACTTGCACATTAAGCCTTATCTGAGTTTTCATAACAAATTCCTCTATCTCTGAGTCTAATGACTTCTGCTAAAATGGCCATCTCTTTAAACAACTTCCCCTAATTTGAAAATGTCTATTACCTCATTCACAATTCACGGTTTTCCTTTCTTCCTTGGCCTTCGTCTCTTAGCATTTCGGTTTTTCTCCTACATATATTCTCCTCCTGAACAAATACATTTTCAGGTATAAAATTTTCCTCAGAGCTGTTTCATCATTGTCTATCACTTAGTCTCCACGGTCTTCTTCAAGGCACCTCTTCTAGTCCTGCTGGTTTCCTTCATCACAATGGCTTACTAAGCCAAGGCTAATTGGACAGGAATAATTTCAAGTCAAAGGCTCCAGGCATAGACTCATATTATACCAAAAGATTGTTTAAACGGAAAGAAGACAAAGGGTTGTCACAAGGCATGAGAATGAAGTAGATTTAAGAGTGTGATTATCAGGTCAAATGAACAGGATTTTTAGGCTCAGCATTCAGGCCAGGGATGAGTTCTAAAAGCTCAAGCCAACCGGAACACTCAGACAGATGAGGGTTGGAGAGGCCAGTAGTCTACGGGCCCAAACAGGTTAACTACGAGTGCCCAAGCTGAAAAGGAAGACTTAGGCAGGAATGTGCCAATTACAAATTGGCATTCAAGGTAGGCCTGAGAAAGCTACAGGAAACAGATATTGTAACCAGATGCCTAGTAACAGCTGTGCAGAATCTGGTAGGGATATACAGACTTAAAGGAACTGTGCAGGGCTGATGTATCCAGACCAGGAAATCATTTATTCTTTGTTATTGCCCTTAGTCCATTTTCTGAGTTTGTGACTAAGGGATGACAACTGCGTGATGCTCCTAGAGAGAGGCAGAGTTCTGCAGGTGCTACTGTGTGCAACAGGGCAAATTCTTTTCTGAACTGTTGCTTCCTCCTTATCTCCCTGTCCTTGACAAATACCTTTAGTTGCTCCTTTCCTCCTTTACCTGATTTTTCCTTGTATCTCTCCTGAAAAAGACAGAATGATAATTATTTAAATAATATGACTATCTGTCAAAGACATTTAGCCATATTATTTTTCCTCTTTAATGAGGTAGGAGTGATATTGGGGAAATTTTCCATTTACTTGGCATAAATGTTCCCAACAAATTAAAATAAATGCAAAAGATGACATTTTACAAGATTGCTTTCCATTCTTAACATAATGAACAATTCAGTCACTGTTGAATAGCCCAATCTATTTTATTTCTTTGAACAAATTCCATTGTAAGAGCCAACATCATCCATGTACTTCCAAAGCAGAAAGTAATTATCATCACAATTAGCTTTTACAATGATGCACATTTTCCTCATGATGATGTGTCTCGTCTTCACCTTCCTCTCCAATTTGTACTCATATTTTCAAAGTGGCTGTACAAAGATTACCCCTTCCGTATCTACTTCTATAGCCCTGTTGAAGAAGAACTCTGTAGAGACATAGCAATAAAAATAGCTGTTGTGTAAGTCATTGAAATTGCATTTTAGCCAATACAGAAGGTCATGACATATGGTCAAGACTTATGGTCGTGGTCTTTCAAGATTCTAAAGAAACTTCAGAAATAGAGATGTTACCTTACACTGAAGAAAAAATATTCATAAGAATTTCCTTTTGGACATTTATGGAAAACACAAGGCTTTTAAATTGACCTCCACTATTTCTTCATAGTCTTTTGAGACAAGAACTTCTAGCTGTAATTGGAAATGCCTTAAAAAAGAGAGGACAAGTGAGAGGTTAGACAGAAGACCTCTTGCCCTCACTATACAGCTGTGTGGGAGGAAACTGTACAATGACATTTGTAGCTCTCTAACATGTGCCCAGATATTCAAAGGACTAATGTTATTCACTTGACTCCTGTAGTCAAATTGTCTATAATCCACTATGACTTCTAATAAATGGGAGAGAGGAAGAGGGAAGAAATAGCACAGAACACATCTAGCTTATGTATGTGGTCATGCTGTTAATTTTTATTGTCATTGGCTAGTTATTTGCTCTTCTAACCTTATGTGGGTGGCGGTGAGAGGCTCTTTTAGAATGGGAAACCAGAGAGATAAGATTGCTGTTGTGGTTGTATTTTCACTAAGCCTAGTTTTGGCAAAAGAAGGAAGTAGACAATTCTGATTGAATTATCATAAATTGCTTTACAAGGCAATGAATTCTTTAGCTGAGTCTTGAAGACTGGGTCCCACTAGCCATGAAGAAGGACATTCAAGATGGAATGAATAGCAAATGCAGAAGTGCGGAGCAAGGTTTGTGATGAGATGGAAATTTGTGAAGAAACATGGTAACCAGGAGCATAAGGCCAGATGGATTTGGAGTAGACGCTTACCTTCACTAGCTGCATCACCTTGGAAATGTCACTTCTCTCTGTGCTTTAGTCTCCTATCTAAAATACAGACATGAAATACGTAGTCTCTATCTCACAGGGTTATTTGGGGGATTAAATGCATTAATATACATATACACAGAAGAGCACCTAGCAAATTGTAAATAACAAATAAGTAAGATATTATCGGGCCATCAGAAAGTCATGATGATGGCGCTGGCAGGTGGCATGATGGTTAAGGGTATTGGACTCCCACATGGCTGACCACTTTGTCTCTCTCTCTCTTTCTTTCTCTCTCTGTGCCCATCTGGGGATTAAATGCATTAATATACATATACACAGAAGAGCACCTAGCAAATTGTAAATAACAAATAAGTAAGATATTATCGGGCCATCAGAAAGTCATGATGATGGCGCTGGCAGGTGGCATGATGGTTAAGGGTATTGGACTCCCACATGGCTGACCACTTTGTCTCTCTCTCTCTTTCTTTCTCTCTCTGTGCCCGTCTGTGGTCAAAGTAAAAGAAATAAATAAAGTTAAATAAAATAACTCCAAAGAAAAGGAAAGCCATGATCCATTTTTGCTTAGAAAAATACGTCATGACTTTCCCTATGACCCAATACTATTTATGGAAATCTGAGTCAGATGAGGACAAGTGCCAGCTCACAAGAAGGATGAATCTGCCCATGTTAAAACCCCTGAATGTGATCTTGCAGGCTGTGAAAGACCATGAAAGTGTTCAAGCACATTTGTGATATGATCTGACCTGCCTTCTAGAATATTGCTGTGACAGCATTATAGAGACGTGAAGAATTGTGGAATAAAGGTTGACTCTCAGGTGCTA
>NW_006160098.1:287690-289134 GCF_000334495.1 Tupaia belangeri chinensis | reverse complement strand
CCTACTGGCACACCTGACAAAGACAATTTCCATTTCCAGCATAAGCAGTAGTCAGCATTGAGCAGATGAATTCTCAGCTCAAGAATGTGCCTTCTGGCCACAGCATCTGTCCCGGGAGGCACCCTGGTGAAGACTCAGCCATCACTCACATCACAAGTACTGCTTATAGTCTGTACCCAAGAACGAGTCAGACTGTGCTTTGGATGGCCAGTCCTCATGATATCTTTTCCAAACCAACTCCAGGCTTGTGGAGCCAGAGCTAATCTCCTGCTGAGGGCTTTCACACTTCCAGCCCCTGGATACCCCGCATGATGGCCCCACCATTTGCTGGAGCTGCCAGTGGATCCCTGGATGCGGGCCTGTCAGACTCATTGTCATTCACAGCAACATAATGGCAGCCAATCAACAATGTTTATTGAGCACCCGCTGTGCTGAGAGCACAAGAATAGGGCTATAGAAAACTGCCACAGTGAAGCCCGCAGTGGGAGGTGGTGGTGCTCCTTGTGTAGTGCCTGACACCCCTATCAATACCAGGCCATTAAGAATTATTCAACACAAGGGAAAATCTGACTCGTCTGACTCATTGACTGGGCCTTTGCCAGTTTCTAAGCTGTCTACCTGGCACTGGACAATTCTAAGAGACACTCTGAATTCCCTTTATGAATCAAAGAATCTGTCAGTTAAGTCATGCATGATCAATTATCTCTCGATTTCTAGTTGGTTTATTTTCACTTTAAATCCTGTTTCAATCAGCAACAGCTATTGAAAATAGTGAGAAACAGTTTCTGAGTATTGCGTTTCTTTTAAAATCTCTCAATAGCACCAATGTTACATATGCTTTTTCCCCTAGCACTTTGGGAAATTGTTCTGGAAAGACAAACCATTTTTGAACTCTCACAAGGGAAAAAGACATGGTGCATTCAACAAAACTACATTTTGCAAATTTATTTCTGTAAAAACTATCCTGGCACTTCCATTTCCTTCTTTACAATACTCTTAGAGGGGGGAGAAGTTATGAATGCTTAAAACCAAGATTCTTCATCCTAAGTAGAAATATAATTATCTTCTTTCTAAGTTTTTTTTCTGACTACACAAAAGCTGTTTCACATGGTACAAATGATCTTACTGTCAGTCACGAGTGATATTGAGCTGCTGTGAGTCGTTATGGTTTGCATTTCATGTTTTCTTTTTTTTCCGCAAAATTTAATTCCCTATACCCATTCTATAATTGTATTTATGAAGATAGATGAAGCCTCACTACAGAGTTCAACCTCTTCCCCAAAAATGAGATTGAACAGGATGTCAAGTTATTCGGTCTTCGGAAAGAGAAACAGTCTGGTGATCCAGTTTGTGTGACAACAACATGCATTCAACAAAACAAAAAATAATCAATTCCGTGCCAGTGACAGGAGGTGATTCAGCTAGCTGGCTGGCAGGAAAGGTT
>NW_006160098.1:264472-287659 GCF_000334495.1 Tupaia belangeri chinensis | reverse complement strand
CAGCAGGTTTGGGATTCCTAATTGAGTGTCTAGCTTGCTAAGTAGCAGCTGGTCTTTAATTAGTTGAAAAATTATTACCACTAAGAGTTGCTTTAAAAAGAAAAAGAACAAAATAATTAAAATGTTAGAATCCATATGGTGGGTGCTTATCCTCACTTGTCAATAGGTGTTTTCCGTCTTTATCATTAATAAGTTTAAAAATATCCCTATGTCACTTACTTTTTAAAGTGTAACTCAGGTAAATGTGAAACTCCCAAAGACTCCCGAATGAAATAGCAAACAAAAAATAGCTGCTTGTCACTTAACCGTTCTTTTTGACTATGTAATCATCTCCAATACCCTCCCCCCCTCAAGATTCAATATATGACAGATAAGTGAATCTTACAATGGAGCTCATTATTGAAGGGATTAGTCAATGCTCTGACTTAATTTGTTATAAAGTAAGACTGGTAAAAATATCAGTACCTTACAGATGACAAGAAAATTGCCTTTACACATAGATTCCTGTTAAGGATTTGCAGGAAGTTAATTTTGTCTGTAATTATGGGAAATCTACATTTACCATGAGTTTGTAGTTATAATTCTACCCTACTTAGGGATAAAGTTTTACAAAATTATAATACGTGTTGTTTAGAGATAAGCCAGTCTACATACTGAACAGGTCATGAAATTCTAGTTTATTATACACATATGACAATGCTTTTAACTCCCACATTGACAAAATAGTGGTTCTTAGCCTCAATATCTTAAAAACATCCTTCTTTTTCTTTTTCTTTTTTTTTTTTAACTTTTTCTTTCTGAGTTGTGTGGAGGGTGGTAGTGTAGTAGAAAGTGTATGAGTTTGGGTGCTAGTAAAACTGGATTCAAATTTTAGGTCACCCTTTGACTAACTTAATGGACCCTAACTCATCTTTGGTTCTACTTTCTTCTACAATGTAAGAATAACATCCAACCTGTCAGATTTACAGGTTTACAAAGCACTGAGTGTATTTCTGGATGATATCATTCATTCAATAAATGCTTTCCTGTATTTGTTTGAACAGACATATCATAAATTTTATTTATCTGAAAGAAATCAATTATTGGGTTTACCTCATGCTCTCATTGACAGGGTATCAATGAAAAATGTTTTGCATATGTTCCTAATGTTGTTTTGGACAGATATTTTACTTACTTACACATTTTTAAACTTGGCCAGCATTTGGAAAGTCAGATAACTTCTATACCATCATCCCACAGTTGCTAGAAATAAATGTGACTTAATTGGATGGAAATTTTCACACAATATTTATCTTCCATCTTCTAAGTGTTCTAACTCACTTACACAAGAAAATGTTTCACATCGGTCTCTTAAGTAAATTCTTAAAATGTACAGTCTTTTTTTCCTCCCTTTTTCTTTCTTTCTTTCACCTGAGGGCCTGTGTACTTGATAGAGAAAGAGAGAGAGGGAAAGTGAGCAATAACCCCCACCCGGGGGGATGGCCACATTGGAATCCCTTCGCCTCTACTGTCTTTTGGGGATTCAGGGCACATATGCACACATGCATGGTGTTTTTCCCAAACATCAAGTCCAGGACTCAAACTTCACAGTTGGCCATGTGAGATTCAGTTACCTTAACCACCGTTCCATGGCTGGCCCAAATATATATAGTTTTAAGCTGTACACACTTAATGGACATAATAATGATTGTGGCCAACTCTGTAGTCTTGTGTGGTTACTCCAGGATAATACCTTCTTTCTTGTCAGAATCAGACTCACCGTTTTATTTTTAATGTTTATATTCTTCATTAAAATGCTTCTTTCTCTGGGGCTGGCAGGTAGGTTAAAGGCACTGAACTCCCATATCACAGACCACAGTTCGGTTCCCGGACCTGGTGGCTTGCCTTTTGCCTTCTCTCTCTCTCTCTCTTTCTTTTGCTCTGTCCCTCTCTGGTAAAATTAAAATAAATAAACAAAAGTTAAATAAAATAACTCTTGAAAAAATATGTTATTTTTTTAAAAAAACACTTTCTTGTTTTAGTTTTTCAAATTCATTACAGAAAAATAAAAGAAATAATTGACTTTAACTATTTTATCAACCCATATCCCACTTCCCCGTTTATTTTCAGCACTGTCTGAAGTATTGGCCCATGAAATTTCTATGCTATTATGTTTTGTATGAATTTTTTCCATAATTACATTCTATGTGTGACTGAGTTCCCTGTCGATGTTCAGCAAATACCAAATTATCATGATTGGGCTATTCCAATTGGAAAAACACTAACATGTGGTACAGTAAGATGCAAATCAGGCAATGTAGATTAATAGAAAACATTTGGTTGACATCTCTAATTTTGCTTGGGTTGAAGCTAAAACTTTATTGCACTTCTCTGTGGTCTGCCATCCTGCCAGCTGCCTTTTCTACAGATGTTCTCAGCATATGAAGGGGAGTCTGAGCATTAGCCCCCTGCTGCATACCAACGAGATGCAGATGATCATGTAATAATTTGCTCCCTTTTCAAGACCTAACTGTTGATATGACATGATGGAAAACCTGATTGTTACACACTGTTACAAATGTCAGTAATTACTGCTGCCTCATAACTGAATGATCCCACTCACCCATTCCATCACTCTCAAAAAAGTACCCAACTGACAGTTTATTTTCTCTTGACCTTGGTTTTTCCCAACTCATGACAGCTGGAAAACTCTTTGGCCTAATCATGAACAGCCTAGCTAGGACATGAACGTGTTACCATATCTAATCCCGAGGTGACAGTGACAGTGTTTGAGCTGGTTAAGGACAAGATGTAAACGATAGTGGAGCATACTCTGCCAGCTGAGTCCTGAACGGTCTAGGAGGGGAGAGATAGCCAACACGCTGTCTAGAGCTTTAGAATAAACACAGTCCAAGGAAGTAAGAGAAAAGAGGCCTGATTCATAGACTGTTGTATAGTTTCTTCTATATGTAGTCACTGATGTTGCCCGAAAACACCAATTCTGTAAAGAATGCCAGAATTCTGCATTTGTTTTTTTCCTTATAATCTTTGGATTTAGTATTATACCATATGTTGAACCTCTGTGATTCAACTTCATCATCAAAATGAAATTTCCTGGGTTACCCATTCTTCCTCCCCTTCGTTTGGTCTGAAAAAAAAAAAAACCTCTTCCTGTAGCTTATAACCCATCCAGGACCTCCTGCTTCCCTATGTCTTTAGCTTATCATTTAACGCTTTGTGCTCCAGTTTTCCAAGTACTCTCTCATCTCAGACCTTTCTCATTGGCTGTTTGATCAGCCACTGATTATTGGTTTTCTTTTCTTCATCTAACATCTACACATAATTTTCGTCTTGGCTTAATTATCTTTTTCTCCAGGAAGACTTTCTCTATTTTTCTGTCCACCCATGTATTTTCTTTTTATTTTTTTAATAATTATTTTATTTTTTATTTATTCATTCATTTATTTTTTAATTTGACCAGAGAGAGACAGAGGGTGAGAGTGAGAGAGAGAGGAAGTGAGAAAGCAAGCCACCAGATTCAGGACTCGAACCCTGGTCAGCCATGTGGGAGTGTCCAGCGGCTTAACCACCACACCACCCGCTGGTATTTTCACACATATGCACAAAGACACATATACGAGGTAAGGGCTATTGTATTTGATATTCTTTCGGGTCAGTCTTTCATCACAGCATGAATCACAGTTTTGTAAATTGCTTTTAACTGTCTTTTTTTCCCATTAGGCCCAAAGCTCTGTAGATTTGAGTTATGACTGTTTTATTTGCTGTGGACTCTTTATTTCCTGTTACATTGTCTGGCAAAACCTAAGAATAAATGAATTAAAAGGGGGCTCAGCGGGGCTAGCAGGTGGCATGGTGTTTAATGTGTTAGACTACCACATGGCCGACCATGGCTGGAGTCCCAGCTATTCTCTCTCTCTCTCTCTCTCTTTGGTGAGCTCACATGTCCTGTAGCAAATTAAAAAATAATAATGATAAATAAAATTAAATAAAAATTCTATAAAATGGGGGGGGGACCATGTATGTGGTGCATATTGGTAAGATGCCCTGCTCTTCAAGTGAGGCATTGTTTGTTCCCCTAACTAATAACCAAGCACAGTGAGTACAATTGTTACCCCAGAAATCATGCCTAGTTCAACTAAGAGACTGTGCTATAAATTGCTATGTCTCTTCCCTTCCTACACGATTGACCAGAACTCAGTCTACCTTGCTGCACAGGAGATTGATCAATGCCATCTTTTGTAAGGGATGTTTTTGCTTGATAACCTTCTTTTTAGCTGGAAGAAGGGAAGCATAGTTTTCGGGAGAAAATAGTGAGTCTCTCTCATATTTGCATGAATGCGTTTGCGATTTATTTGCTACATGTACTAGCCAGATCACTGAGTTGTGGTGTTCCCATGGAGAACTCGGGCCTGGAGGAAAGGAGTAACTTTCTAATGCTTAGGCAACTGTTTTACACATACCTATTTCCTTTCTGTTCTCTTGGAGAGGTCCTGAGTGAGTTTTGTCTCGTACTCCATGAAGTTTCGAAGCTCCAACCATCTAGGTAATGCTTTTGGTCAAGTGCAGAGCCAGATGCTTTATAACAAGTGCCAGAGTGGGTTGGTTGGGTTTCCAATCTCTGGTAGAACATTTATAACTGTAACAAACCCCTGTGTCAGAACAGGTCATTCCAACTCCTTTAACAAGGCCTGAGCTGTAACTTTTGGGTCTATTCTAACAGAAATAAATCAGGACTAGAGGCCTTTGAATACTACACTTTTTAGCCACAATCATTTTAGACTAAAAATTTTTTTTTTGAGATTTTTGCTATAGGGTGTGTGTTCTTGCCAGAGAGACAGAGAGTTGGAAAGTGTGAAATAACTCCCCAGGGAGGATGACCATACCACACTTTCTTCTCTTCCATTCTCCTCTTGGAATTTTGGGTGCACACACACACATGTGCCTGGCGTGAGTTTCAAGCTCCCAGGTCTGGGACTCGAACCACGGTTGTCCCCATTGGAGTTCATGCCACCTGCTGGTCCCAAGACTAAAAATTTTTAAATAGCTACCCTTTAAATTACACACTGAAGAACTAAATCATTTTGTTATGATTTGGACATTGCGAAAACTGCATGTATTATAAAGGTAGAGTAACTACATTGAGCTCAATGTACGAATAAGCAAAATAGACTTTATCTAAAATACTATAGCAGAGGAAGAATCCAAATAGTTAGACATCATTTTTGTTCCAAATATATGGCTATTTCCAACCATTGTCCTCTCCTGCCTCCTCACCAATCTTCGTTTTCAGCCTTTCTTCTGTACACTCTCTCTGCTCAGATACCCTCATTCAACATAATAGAAAAAGGTCAAAAATGGTCCTTTACAAAGGTCTCACAAGGTCCTGGTACAGAGCCTTCCTACTCTCTGATCCCTTCTCTTCACTCTCCTTTCACTCCCAACTCTGTAGTCACGTGATTTGCTGTTTCTTGGCATCCTGAGCACATTTCTCACCAAGACCATTGCACATGCTGTTCCTTCTGCCTGGAAGACGCCACGTAAAGTTCTTATCACTTTCTTAGATTGCTGCTTAAATGTCAGTGTATAAATTAAACATTTCCAACAACCACTCTCTAAGAGTAACACCTCTCATTTCCCTGCACCTCTCATATTCCTCATTCTGGTTTGTTTTTCTCTGTATCGCTCAGCACGGTCTGGTATATTTAATGATTTGGTTGCTGTCTATCCCATCCTCATAGTGTATAAGATGCATACAAGAGAGAACTTAGTTTTGTTCAGAGCTGACGCCCTATCCCCCCAAATTGCTTAGCATACGGGAGGCTTGCTATGGTATTTATTCAATGCACAAATGAGTGACCTATCTTATTTTAAAATGTACCAATGTTAAGGATTGGGTAAGAAATATAGACCAAGTTTTATTTTTATTTTGAGACTGAATGGTATATATATTTGAAAGTGAATTTCATGAAAGTCGTGTATCTATGTTTTAAGTTACCACTGTTACTTTTTGTCCTGGGCTTCAGACTTTTTAGGCTGGTGAGATTTCGAATAGCATATGGTAAAACAAATGAGCATGGGTTTGACACAACCTGACCTTTAAATGACAATGAGAGGGAAAGGGCAGAATGGATGTGGCCTTGTCAGACTCTTATGAGAATAGAAAATTTCTAGCAGCCCCGGAGAAGGTCAAAAAAAGTGTACCATAAATGAAATGAGAAGCCAACTGGAAGTTTTTCATCGAAGAAGGGTGACAGACAGAGGTCTCTCAAAGAAAGTGTAATGAGGACCATCCAAATCATTCACACTGAAGAATAGCCATGAGGTCGGTGATTTATCTCACATTTTCAGGCAAGGCATGGTCATTATGGAGAAAGAATATATTTTTTAAAGGTAGCATATAATCATATTATAAAAATTTGAAGAGTATCAAAGGTATAAAGTTAAAAATCTTCTTTGTTCTACAAACTCCTTAACTCTCTGATTGCCACAAAAATACTCACAGGTATTAATTAGTTTTATATGTTTCTAAAGATATTCTATAAAAACACAACCTGGATTAGATTTTATTTAAAGTTCTCTTCACTGTAAATGACTTCATGCAGGCAAGAACAGTCAAGGATGACAGAATAAATACCAATGTATATACCAAACAGATTTTGTCCAAAACACTTTGAATACATATTCAAAAAGAACTTGCTGTATACAGTTGACATCTACTTTCTGACTCTTCTTTTTCCAAAAGAAAACATCATCCTGAGGCTGATGGTCATCTTTCCTAATATTCTTTTCCATATTCAAGCTTACATATGAATTTATAATATAATGTATTGCATTGCTTTTTTTAAAAAAGGTTTTGTATTCCTTTCAGTTTATTTATTCATTTCCTCTGAGAAAAAGACAGGCACCTCCAACAGGTCCCCCCGTTGTGATTCATCACCACCAAATTCAGCCAGCTCTGGATCACAGCCATGCACACATGCCCATAGCATGCATAAGGAGCCTCAGGATGGAAGCTCGGGACCCTCCCAAGTGGACACAGCTCATTGGCACTGCACCGCCATCTTGCGCCTATATTGCTTCTTCTTCTTCTTCTTTTTTTTTTTTAAAGTTTTGTTCTTTCATGAGAGTGAGAGACAGAGAAACAGAGACAAGGACCCTTAACAACGATTCATGCTTCAATCCCATTCCTCATGCCACACCTTCCCTGTCAGCCAGGATCGTGAGTATACACATCTAACATGTGCAGGGAGACCAGGACACTGACCTACAAGCTTCCATGTGGATCCAGCATCGCTTGAGTACCTCATTACTGCTGGGTCACCAAGCCAGACTTGTTTTTTAAATTGACATAAACCTGATCATTATATACATGTCCTTTCATAATTTTTTTTTCATTTGAGATGATGAATTTAAAAATTAATACATATTGGGAACCAGCAGTTAGCGTAATGGCTATGTCGCTGGACTCCCACGTAGTCGACCGCGGTTCGCGTCCCGGACCCGGTGGCTTAAAACTCACGCCGGGTGCGTGTGCGTGGGTGCCCAAGATCCCAAGAGGAGAATGGAGGAGAAGGGATTGCGGTGTGACCATCCCCCTGGGGGGTGATTTCTCGCTTTCTGTCTCTATGTCTCTCTCTGTCTGTCTGGCGAGCGCACGCGCCCTATAGCGAAAATCTCTCCAAAAAAAAAAAAATAATACATATTGACACATATATCTCCAGCTTATTAATTTTAGCTATTAACTATACAGTTTCCTGTTTATGAATCTACTCTAGATATCAAATGAGTAGACATGAAATTAATTCCTAATTTTTCCATTTGCAAGTAGTTCTGTCGTTTGCATCCATGTACTTGCCTTCGTGTACCTCTATGCAACGTTTTCTTTAGAGTATATCCACAAAAATAGAATTGCTAGTTTGGGAGATGAATGCTTATTCTGATGGATACTGTCAAACTCTTCTTAAAACTGATGAAAAGTTTTACACCATTCCCAGCAGTCTCTAAGTATTTATGCATATTCTTGCTCTCACTTAAATAGACTTGGAGAAGATGATCATATTTTGCAGCATCCCCCTTCAAGAGGTAGAATCTATTACCCACACACTGACTTTGAGCTTGACTTTTAATAAGCCATGGCCATTAGAACATTGTGAAAATTAGGTATGTGAGTTTCAAAGTCTAGACCTTGAGCTACTTTGCAGATTCTGCCTTCTCCTGTTTAGAATACATATACACTGGGGCCAGCAGCTGGTGTGGTGGTTAGGGCGCTGGACTCCCCCATGGCCAACTGCAGGTCCCAGACCTGGTGGCTTGCTTTCTCACTCCCCCCTGCCTCCCGTCTCTCTGGCGAGTGCATGTGCCATATAACAAACTTTAAAAACCTAGTAGAAGTACATATATATAAAAAATACATGTACTAATGTAAACAAGCCCGGTCTGGCTTACTGGAGAAAGACAGAATAAGTTAAGAAGAAAAGACGCCCCACAGCAATAGCCAGACATCACAGGGGGCCATCTTGGGTCTTCCAGCCCCAGCTGAGCTTCAGATCACAGCTGCATGAATGACTGAAAGGAAGACCAACAGAAGAACTGCCCGGCTGAGCCCAGCTCAAATTACTAAGCCACAGTATCCTGGACGAATAATAGTTGTTTCAAGTACTGAGTATGGAGATGGTTATTATGCAACAAAAAAATTACTAAGCAGACTTCATGAGTCAGACATTTAATTTTTGCAGCCTTTTTAGAACCTTTTTCTCTATGAACATGGTCTTAATCATTACTTAATCATCCCATCCTTTAATATCTTTCATATAACAAGAATGATTGATAGGTATATCAATAAAATACAGTCAATGATGTATCCAATTTTTAGTGAATCAAACAAGATGGAATTTTTTTTTTTTAACATAACAAATGTCTGGAGACAGGCAGTTGCTAATATTTGGTTTGTGACTCAGTAATTCACATCTCTACATGAGAATTTCTGTAATTCTTTTAACCTTTTCTTAATGATCAAAAGTTTACACTAAACTTCATTTGTGGGTTGATTTTTAAGTTTTGTCTTATATTTCTCTAATTATTCTCACTTGATTAAATTCACTATATCTAACTATTATATATTGGGTCATCAGGAAAGTCATGATGCATTTTTGCATAGAAAAATCATAGAAAAATATGTCCTGACTTTTCCAATAACCCAAATTTATTTTAAAGCCACCTGAAATTGTTTTTTCAAAAAGGTGACTTATTATTTAATAATTAGGTTGGTTATAGAGGAAGTTATAAGATCTCATCACAACTTGTTAGATCCCATGGTATGTGACTGATTAAAAAACTAATAATTAAAATAGAATTATTTATTATAGTTGATAAGGTAGAGAAAGTTTAAGATTTTGAGGGGAAGATGTGATTCTAATTCACAGGCACTACCCTTAAAAACAGTAAAAGACACAAACTTTTTAAAAATCAAATGTTAGTTTTCATATCTACTGGATGCTGAAACTTATTTATACAGAATATTTTAAAATATTTTTAAATGCAATGAAAGAACAAAATGTATATTGACATTGAATTTTCTTTTTATAACATTTTATTTCTTTAGAGCATATAAGCTATCAACATACATCTTACAGAACATAATAAACAAAATTTTACAATAAAAGTTTTTTTAGAAAAGTAAATTCTAATTGCCAGATGGTAAACATAAGTAAGGTAAATAAAACATAATTTATTAGAAAAATTACTTTTATGGAGTATGTCTCTTCAATTAGATTTTTGTAGTGTAACATTTTGGGTTAATATCAGGTGAGAGGTTACACTTTGCATGTTAATAAGAATATTTTATTAAAAAAATCTGAAAGGATAGATTTACAAGGCTTTTTCCTTATCCATTTTTATCAAACTCAAGGAAATATAGCTCATCAGGATTATAATGATATGGTGACTATTACAGCCTTCCTCTATAAAATTATGAGTAGGTATTAATCTTAAAAAAATACATGACACATAAATCATTAGAGAAAAAGGTAGCTTCTTGTGTTGACATACATTTGTCAAAAGAAATTATCTCCCTTTTAGATCCTGCTCTCTGAGCGCTCAGAGATGACAAGCATTTGTTACATATGTTCCGCTGACAATGAGGCGGTGTCATGCAAAAGACAAATGAAAAGAATTGGATTAATTTAGTTATAAAGAGATTTACATTTTGCTGTTTTCAACATGTCTTTTGGAGATTGATGAATAAGAAATGAGATAAGAAAGCCCTTCAGAAACGACTATTGCTGAATATGGTAGAAAAATTGCTCTTGCTGGAAGATGTATCAAGTTCCTGTCAGGTAAAGCCAGAGAAAATTCTCTTGTGTGATCAACTAATCTTACCGGAGAGGAAATATTATGCAAGATGTATGACATCTCTTTCTCCCTCTCCTGAAGTCAGGTGATTGTGCACTACACCAGTCTAACAAGATGTCTGCACCTTCATTTTATTTCTTTACAAGCTTAGCCACGAGTCCAAAGCCAATGCTTGATCTTTCAAGTCCACTAAGCTTCTTGCAGAAAGTTTTTACCTTGTAAAATAAAAAAACTTTTCAATCTTTTATAAAAACAGTAAAACTCAATTTTTTATGTCTCTTTTGTAAAAAATTGTTTTCTGATTGAAATATTTACCAATGGGCAAAAGATTGTTCATCTAAATTCAAGAAATATGTGTTTTGGTTTTACCTACTTATGATCTTTGCAGTGCACACTCTTCTGTTAACCAGAATCTTAATTTTCTTCTCTTCAATAACCTTTATAATCAGTATTTATAATAGCACAAAATCACAAAATTGTAATTCTGTATAATTGTAATACATTATGGATTTCACTAGTGCTTTGCCAAACACAACAGTTGCAATAAAAATCAACGTTGTGTGAAGACTCAGCCTAAGATAAATATTTAAGTAGCTTAGAAGTAAGTATTCTAGAATGAGCAAATATGAGAAAGACAGTGCCCATTTCAAACAACTGGGATATTGTCCAGCCTCCTTAAGAGCTATTTAATGCAGTTCTTCAGTGTCCTGAAACAACAATCTTTGAAAAAATTTGGGAGACTTTTGGATATTTGTTTTCAGCTGATTGAATAGCTGTACCCTGAGGGTGGGTGGAATACATAATTCAAGCAACTTTTACTGTTAGATATAATAGATAAAAATTATTTTGGTTTGGTAGTGTTATTTCTTCACTGAAGCCCTTGAATAGTATCTTGTTTTACTACAATATTATTAACTAGACTCTATGGTCATTATTTTGGCCTAGTGCAAGGGCTTCTTTAAAAAATTATTTTAAAATTTACATTTAATCTGTGTACATCTATACAGCAAACAGAATGGTTTTGTGGAGCATGAATAGCATGTATATTAGTTCAGTTAATGATATTACCAAATACATTATCATCGCCAGGTAACTTTTCATTTTGGTGTCTTTACATTTTTTTCCTGATTCCTGTACCCCCACCCCATATTACTCGATCCCTCCTTTAGTGTCTCTTATATTATATCTACACCTGCTCTCCCTGATTTCATACCTTCCAGTCTCTCTGTTTCTGCCATACAGTACAGACATTCTGTATATGTTAAATGGGGACATACAATGCCTCTCTTTCATAGTCTGGCTTGCTTTACTTGGCATTAAAACTTCCATATTTGTCTACTTTGTATCAAATGTCAGGATCTCATTGTTTTTATGACTGGGTAATGCAAGGTTTGTATCAAATGTCAGGATCTCGTTGTTTTTATGACTGGGTAATGCAAGTGCTTCTTTTTTTTCTTAGAGAGATTTTTGCTATAGGGCATGTGCACTTGCCAGAAAGACAGAGAGACCAAGAGACAGAAAGTGAGAAATCAGCCACTGGGGGAATGGCCACACTGCAATCCTTTCTCCTTCATTCTCCCTGTGCAATTTTGGGCATGCACGCACACATGCCTGGCATGAGTTTTAAGCTGCAGGATTTGGGGCTCAAACTGTGGTTGACAATGTGGGAGTCCAGTGATGTAACCATTATGCCATTTGCTGCTCCCAATGAGGCTTCTTTTTAAGGCAATGACCTGCAAGCTATGTACTCCTCTTGTCTTCACATCCTTTTAACAAAACTTAGTTGTAACACTTAACTGTACAAAGAGTTGGGAAATTTGCCCATCTCTAAGAATTCAGTCATTAAGGAATGAAGGCTAGAACAGACACAGAAGAAAAATACACGTACCCATATATGAATATTGAGTTTGCATGCTTATATTGTTAAAGTAAGTATAGGCTAAGAAATAAATACCTATATTTCTACGTCTATTTCTGTATTTTCATTGTCTGCTGTTTGGAGATGCAATCATTTATTCATTTATTTATTCCTCTACTGCTGAATATTGTATTGTAATTTATATTCTTTAGAAGTTTTTCAGGCAAGTGTAAGCTGCCAATCTGACATCTTTTCATGAAATAGTAACTGAGATGAATTAGAGGACAATGAAAAACAGAAAAGGTAAAGTTAGAGAAGATGCAAGGGCAATTAAAGGATCAGATGAAAGGCAACAGAGGTACATCTCATAGAAGAGCATCACTAACCTTTATGCTTGGGAAGTGTTGATGGTGTATCATGCCTTCATGCCTGGCACGAGATTAAGTGAAATCGAGGCTGAAGAGAACAAACTGTGAACCCCCTAGAACAGCACAGTTTCTGGTTATACTGACTTCCTGGAAGGGTAGCCAAAGCCAAAGCAAGTATTTGTAGTACTATTTTTTTTTCTTTTTTTTTAGAGAGAGAGAGAGATTATTTCTATAGGGTGCATGCACTTGCCAGAAAGACAGAGAGAGACTGACAGACAGAAAGTGAGAAATCACACCCCCCATCCCCGATAAATGGCCACACCACAATCCTTTCTCCTCCATTCTCCTCTTGGGATCTCGGGCATGCACGCACATGTGCCTGGTGTGAGTTTAAGCTGGGTCTGTGACTCGAACCATAGCTGACTACATGGGAGTCCAGCAACATAATCACTACACCATCTGCTGGTCCCCTAGTATTTTTAGTATCATTTACAGGTGAAAAAAACGAATTAATTGCCAGTGAGCAGGATGAAAACCCAGACCTCTTGGCTCCAAGTACGAGGTTTTTTTTCTCCGTGTCACATGCCTCACAGGAGATAGTCATTGAGCAGCATCACATGTATGAATACAGTTAATTAACCACGTGTCCTAACTCTAGACCTGAGAACCTGAGTGATGGTTTTGGTAGTGTATGTCAAATTGAGAGGAATTCTAAGAAGAAACCAGCAGGAAACTGGAGTTTTCTGTGGCTGTTGTCCTAATGTTCATGCCCCCACTAAAATTTATATGTAGAAATCTCATCATCAAGGTGATAGTATTAGGAAGTGGGGACTTTGGGAGGCAATTAAGTCACAAATCTGGAGGTGCCATGATTGGAATCAGTGCCGTTACAAGAGAGGTCTCAGAGAACTGCCTGTCCTTTCTACCATGGGAAGATGCAACATAAAGACACTATCTAAGAACCAGGAAATTATCTCTCATCAGATGAGGAACTTGTTGGCACCTAGTCTTGGACTTTCTAGCTTCCAGGACTATGAGAAATAAATTTATACTGTTTATAAGCTACTTTGTCTGTGGTATTTTGTGAGAGCAGTCCAAGCTGACTGAGACACCAGTAAGAATAGTTCACTGTAATCCATAGCTACTCACCAGACATGACCCCTCTATTTTTCTCCTTGATTCCCTGACTGTTCTAATCTTGAGGAAATTACAGGACTAAATGTGAAAGTGACAGCAGCAGGGAGCACCATGCTGGGTATTTACTGTCATTAAGGCTCAAAGACAAGGACAATAATTATTGCTAGCATTAGGTGGTGGCCTCCAGGGGGAAAATCCATTGACTTAAACCTTGTAGTTTCTTTTGCTCCATCAAATTCTTTGAAAATTCAGTTCAGTGTCTAAGGTCAGACCTAAGAAAAGATTGCTTAGAAGTTTTGAAGAAGATAAGGAAATATTATACATTAAAATCATATTGTACATCAAAATCACACACACAGAGTTCCAGCTGCCCCTATCAGATATCTGCTCATTACACACTGTTTCGGCTACCTTTGCTTCTCTGTCTCAGTTCTCCAGTCTGTTTCTTCTTGGAAACACCTTATGCATAAAGTATTTACAACTAAAACTCAGGATACTTCTTGGGGAGGAACATAAAAAGACCTCAGAGTTTCAAAATAAGACATACAGAGGGTTGTATGCAGTAGCACATATTAATGAACACTTACTACATGTAAGATATATATCCTTTATTGTTCACAAACTTAATAGGTGTGTACTAGTAATTATTGCCATTTTGCAGAGGAAGAAACTTGCTCAAAATCACAGCTACTGGTGACCCATGTTCGGATCATAATTCAATAACCCAATCAGCTTTGTGATTTTAGAAAAGTTCTCACTCTAATCCTAATTGAACTTACTCGATTTACCATCTGACTGCTTACTGAAGATAATGCCTCAGAGACTTAATTATAGCCTTTTGCTTAAGTAATACAAATGGCAAATGACTGTATTATTCAATACATGTGATTGTAACACTGATTATAAAAGCAACTGGTCCATAGGAAATGCTGCCAAGTGTTGGGAAACTTGCACCATGAAGAGTTTGGTTGTGTATTGGCTTCCTCAAAGGAACAACTGGAACATCAATTCAGAGTTGATTCTTTCTGAGAATCAACTTGATTTCCTTAATTTTTCAATTGTATAATTATCAGAATTGTTTTATTTTTTCTCTTCCCCTCTCTTCTTCCTTGTCCTCATTTTTTCCTCATTGCTTCCTCCTCTCCACTCCCTGCTCCATCCTCCAATCTTCTATAGCTGCCTCTACTTTTTGTTATGTAATGGCCCCCAAGAACATAGCTTGTATGTTCTCTTTCATCTTCCTTCCTTCCTTCCTTCCTTCCTTCCTTCCTTCCTTCCTTCCTTTTCCCCTTTCTTCTTTTCATCTTTCTTTCTGTATCTTTCTAGTATAGCATTATAATTTTAGTGGTTAAAATTCAAAAATTACTTATAAAATTAAGGAGAAAGTAAGGCAGTTATTAATCATCATTGATTCCATTTGCCAAAGGACCTGCTGTACACTTTAAGGTTTTTTGAATAATGTCCCTGATTTGTTTTTTCTTTTCTTTTGTAACAGGAAGTAGGAAGGAAATGCATCATTAACCACAAGAAAGTCATATAAGCACAAAATGATAAAGTAACCAACTGTGGACAAACACTACATATTTAAAATATCACATTTTCAGAGTCAGTGGGAGAGATGCTTTTGTAAAAGCCAGAAAGTCAAATGTAAGCCACGTAAGTGTGAAAAATGCAGGGTTGATGGAAAGAGGGGGAGTGTGAACAGTACTCTTAAGAAAGTAAATATCTGTTTCTGGAAACAAAAGTTTAAAAATTTGGGTGAGTATACTGTTTATTGAAAAGTTGTCACTTGGAAATAAATAAGTCTTATCAATAATTTTCGAACAAAGAAGTGATAAAAATTCATTTATTTATAGATTTCAAGAAGAGGTACTTCAGAATTAAAATGTAGATGATAGAATTTTAGGAACACAGAATCTTTGGTGTTTTAGTCCATTGGGTTGCCAATAATAGAGAAAAACCCAAATTAGGTAATTTTAAAAGAATAGAGGTCTATTTAGGTCACTGTTTGGAAGACCTAGGGCCAGAGGCCACAGCTGGTGAGGGCTTGCTTGCTGGTGGGGGCTCTCAGCACAGTCCCAGGGCAGTGAACGCATCACATGGCAGGAGCTTGAACAGACCATGTGTCTGTGTCCATTGGACTCTGTCTCATTTGTTCTCCTTATAAACTCACCAGGGGGACCCACCCTAATGTCCAGTCACTTCCCAAAGGGGCCATCTCTCAATGATGTAGCTGGATTAAATATCTATCCTCTCAACACTGTTAACAATGGCTCACCAAGTTAAGTACATGCATTTCGAGGACAAATGTAAAGCTATGGTGATGGAAAGGAGTGGTTTAAGAGCTACTTACTAATTACATGAGAGAGATAATCCCCGCCACTTGACTGAATACTTTTGGTGTCCCTGAAACTTGGATTGGGAGGTGGACTCTTACATGCCTAGCTGAGACTTGCCTTAGAGAGAGATAATATATTATTATAATTTAGACACATCAAGGAGCCTATTTGGAGGAATAGAGTTTGTACTTAATGCTTTTTGGCGTTCATTCTGTGTTCAGTTTATACAGTCTCTCAAATAAATATTGAATAGGTTTCCTTCTCAGAGGCTTTACCATTCCCTGACTTCTCTTCTGCCCAGAATAAACTTTTTCTAAGAATTCTTTGTATTTCTTTTTCTTGCCAGAGAACACATGCATGACAAAGAGGGGGAGAGGGAGAGAGAGAGAGAGAGAGAGAGAGAATGCCCCATTGGGGCATGGCATTGTAATCCTTTTTCTTCCATCCGTCCTTTCCATCAGTATTGTGGCTATCGATACATCCACATCACCTGGTGTGTTTCTCAAGGGGCTACGACTCCTTAACCACTATGCTATGGGGCCAACTGAACTCTTCCCACTTTTTGCCTTGTGTATATATTTACACTACATGTGAACCTGTATCGGTTTAATCTATTGAATATGATTTGTCCTTATATATTCCAAGTATCTAACACAGTATTTTGCAAATATTAAACACAATGAATGTGCATGGAAATAACAAATAATAAGCAAAATGTTTGATGAATGAGTTACATGACACAGACCAAGTAAATTGGGGTTCCAGTCCTTACTCTCTCACTCAGTTCCTATTGCCTATTGGCAAATGCCCACATTTCTCTGGACTGGACTTTTGTAAAATAAGAGTTTGGGACTAGATGCCCCGTAAGACCCCTTTCAGCACTGACTTCCTATGAATTTATGAGACAGGGAGAGCCAGAATAATGAAAGTTATAGGGAAGGAGAGAGGTTATGATCACAAACATTCTGCAATAATACCCTGATAAACAAATCTTTCCTCTTATTAGATTTCACTGGAACAAAACTCCATTTTCACTGAGATGGTAACCATCACAGGATAAAAACTAATTTTCATTGATTTATCTATTTGTTTTACTAATTTTAAGAACTTCTCTCATTGCAAAAGACACATGTGTATGTTTGGTATTTTAAATACAGGAGAAAAGGGGCAAGGAAAGATACAGGTTATTCATAATTTTATCAACAGATGCAACAACTGTTGATATTTTGGAGAATTTTTTTTTAGTATGTATCTTATTATTCTTTAGAATGTCACAGTTTGTGCATTTATCTGTGTAACTATTGATTTATCTATTGATTTTTCTATCAATGCAGATATATATGTTATTTATAGACATGTGCAGTATAATATCATCTGAATCCCTTTAACTCTATTCCAATTTCCCAATCCTAAATGTATTTTAAGGCATTGTTTTGTGTTTATTAAAATGAGTTAGAATGGCTAAAGTTTTTATCTGTCTAGCACTATCCAGTTTCTCCTTCCTCCTTATTTTGGCAATAGAATCATTCTTTATGAGGAGCCTATTTCAGGTAGTTTATACCCACTGCCTAAAATCTGAGCACATGAGCAAGCCACAGCCAATCAGAATACTCCATTCCTGGCTGTGGTCATTTAGGGAAATGCAGATGAGCCAAAATAGCAAGAACAGATGATATTTCTTCAGAGTTTTTCATGGAGCCACTGGAAAAAAAATGGAACCATTATTTCATTGGAATTAGTGGCTATAAGATTGGTATAAACATATTTGTTGATACCATTTTTGCCAGAAAATAAAGTCTATGCAGGAGATAACAGAGTTGAGAGATCATTTAAACCCAGCAAGACATCTGACACCTTTTGAGTCTCTTTCAATCAATAATATTGGCTTTATTCATCTTTTTGCTTTGTTAACTTTTAGAGAGGTTTTTGCTACAGGGTGCATGTACTCGCCAGAAAGACAGAAAGACAGAGAGACAGAAAGCGAGAAATCACCCCCCGGGGGGATGATCATGCCACAATTCCTTCTCTTCCATTCTCCTCTTGGAATCTTGGGCACGCACACACACACACCTGGCATGAGTTTAAGCCAGCAGGTCTGGGACTTGAACCGTGGTCGACGACATGGGAGTCCAGCGAAATAGCCATTACCCCTACTGCTTGTCCCTTAATTTTTTTTCATGATGAACTGTATGATAATGCCCTTTCACAAAATAATTTTTGCCTCTCTATCTGAAGGAAGAAGTGGAAGCGTGGAGGATGGTTTCCTAACAAAGACATTTAAAGAGTGAAGGGTCTAATTTTATAATGAATATGTGTATTATGAAAATGCTGTCTAGAAAACATGAGAGCTTAAGCTACATCCATAGTCATCTTAGAGATACCTACATCAGGGATAAGGAGATGCAACATGAAACATCTTGGTTTTAGTCATCTATTGGGTTGTCAGAAAATGTTATGACGCATTTTTGCAGCAGATGGTGCTAGTTCTTTTTTGGAAGGACTAGAGTCATTTGCATCTATGCTATTGCTATGTCATTTAACAGCTGACAGTTCTAGTTTTATTCTAAAAAAAATAATTAAGCGATTTGATTGTGTTTTGGAGATTTTACAAGTTGAAGATGGAAGACCAAGGTGCATTTTTTGCCATATTTACTGTTTTACTTCCATAAAGGGAAGAACGCACGTCAAGCATATGAAAAGTGGAGTGAAGTTGACAGTGACAATGCTCTACTACAATGGCAGTGCTAACATGGTTCACAAAATTCCATGTTGGTGATTTGGTTCTCCGTGATGCTCCTCAGTCAGGGAGGCCCACTGAGGTTGATGATGACAAAGTCAAGGCATTGATCGAGTCAAGCCCTCGTGACACAAGAGATTGCAGAAACATTGAACATCTATCATTCAAGCATTCGTAACCACCCAGAGAAGTTGGGATACACAAGCAAGCTTGGTATCTGGGATCCTCATGAACTTACAGAAGTTTATTTGATGGCATGTATGAATATCTATGATATGCTCATTAAACGTGAGGAAAATGATCCTTTCTGGAAGCTACTGATAACTGGTGATAAGAAGTGGATTGTTTACAGCAATGTAATGTACAAACAGTGTTGGCCCCGACTTGATGATTCGCCTCAAACAGCATCAAAAACAGACATTCATCAGAAGAAGGATATGCTCTCAGTGTGGTGGGATTTTAAAGTTGTGGTTTTCAAACTCCTACCAAGGAACCCCATAATTGACTTGAATGTGTAGTGTTGGCAACTGAACAGCTTGAATGAATGCATACTCCAGAAATGTCCAGAGCTCATTAATTGTAAAGGAGTTGAGTTCCAGCACAACAATGAGAGGCTACACAGAGGTCTGATAAACCGTCAACATTTTTGGAGCTTGGATGAGATGTGTTGCCACACCTGCCACCCTCACCTGACCTTGTGCCATCAGACTTCCACTTGTTCTATTCTCTTCAAAACTCCTTGCGTGGTATAATGTTCAATTCAGATGAGGCTCCAAATCAACACCTTGCTCAGGTTTTTGCCAGTAAAGTCAGGTCCTTCTATGAACAAGGAATTATGAAACTCACTGAAAGATTTCAAAAAGTTAATGAGCAAAATGGGAAATATATCCTCGATTGATCTTTGTTCTTTATATAAATGAATGACCTTTGAAAAACAGGAACAAATACATCATGACTTTTCTGACAACCCCATATTCTCTATTAAATTAATCTCGTAGGGCTAAGTCTTCTTTTGTTCTTGCACGGGCAGTTCATGATTTTGACGCTCTTTCTGTTCTCGTACAAAGTTATTCAGTCAGCCCTTAAAGTGTTCGGACCCGTGTCACAGTCAGAATATCCTCCCCTACCCAGCTTTTTTGAGATAGACCAAGACTGAAATTAGGAAGATTGAAATTAGCAATTCCTTCCTTTTTCTCTACCTTTATATATAGCCCCCTTTTTTTCTTTTATCTTATAAACCAAAGATTCTAAATAGCAGCCTCTCTCCTCCCCCAAGGTTAGCTGAGAATAGGAAGGAAATTTAAAAAAAAGAAGAAGTTATTATATTATTACAGCTTTGGTGAACTGATGTTCATTTCTCTAGATCTGAGAGTGTAGGACAGTCTTGGAAACTATTGTGGGTTCATTGAACGTACCTGCCTTCACAGGTCCCACTGCTCTGCGGGATACGTCTCCCCTGCAAATGCCCTCATAATAGCAAATGCTCTGTTATCACTGGTTGCTTGCTCCTCCTACAACCGCTAGTGCTCTGTGAGCTAGGCTGCTCTACTAAAGGAATGCTTCTGTAGCACTTATTCTGCATCACATGACTGGTAAATACTGGAATGATATCAATATAGCACAGAAGTCTCAGTGGGACATATGTGATTTTGCTTTTCAGTGTATTAGTATTTTGGGCGACCAGTAACAGCAGTGGAATGCAAAGTACTCTAATGGAGCTAATCACAGCAAACAACATAAGTATGCAATCCTAGACATGGTGTCCAATCACCTCGCATTCTCTCTCTGGGCCTGGCTTGCCCATATGTTCTGTTTGGGAAGTGCTTATAGCCTGACTATTTCTATTCTGTGTTCATCTTGCCCTTCTCTCTATAACTTAGTAGTCTCCAGCCATCCTCTAAATGCTTCTATTCAGTTAACTTTCTTTTTAAGTTAATAAAGTACTTATTTATTCAGAATGTAACACATCCTTTAACATGTTAGAATTATCCAGATCTTTTGAAATTATGTGCGTGTGTGTATGTATGTGTGTGTGTGTGTGAATTTTCATTCCTTATTGCAATAAGATTATAGGGTTGCCTGTGTTTGGAGTAGTCTGTCCCTAATATATTTTTATTTTCTTATTCATGATAGAGTGCATGCATATGAGAGAGAGAGAGAGAGAGCGAGGTAGAAGCACCCTCTGCAGGGTCTGGTCCTGTGATCCGCTTCCTCCTGTCCTTCAGCTGCTTGGATCTGAGGCACATGGGCACAGGCCTGGCGTGTTTCAGCCCATCTGAGCTGGGGACACAAACTGCAGTCATCAGGTGGCATCTGACTTCTCTCGGATAGTGCATTACCACTGCTCCACGGAGCTGATCCTCTGACCCACATATTTTTAACTGATCAACTCATGTTATTCGGGATCACAGATATCATTTTTGCAAAATGCTTATACCTTTATGTTTTCTCTTATAAGACCTGTTCAGCTTCCAAATGACCCTTTGTGACAGCAAGCCCAAGGGGAATTAATGTTGATTATTTTTCTCTCTCACATTTCATTCATGGGAACAGGGATGATGTCTTTTTCTCTACAAAACTTTGAAAGTATGAATTGCTACAAGTTTTGAAATATTTTCTTTTCTTTTTTTTTTTGTTTTTGCTTTGCTAAAGAAATAGCCAGTAATTGTTGACCTTGCCTGTCATATTTCAGGTAGGCAGCAGACAGAGTTCATTGTGTTTTCCAATAGGAATGCACATGTAGCATTCTCAGTGGGATCCTTAAAGCATGTCTCCTTGGAATGGGAGGTAGCACAACTGATATATCCTCCCGGGAGATGTATCTCCCAGCTCTCGCCCAAGACTCTTTCTCCACATGTCTTTATTGCTTTGTTTCTTCTCTCTGGTCTCCTGACCTTTTGCATTCTTGATGTGGTATGCAATAGAAAAGCCCTTTCATCCATTCTTGAACATGGACTTATTCACTTCTACACTACTTTGGGAATGACTGTTTCTTATCCATTCTAACATTCCTGTGTATATAGCTCTATATCTATACCTATTGAAAATAGTTTGAACCATATTGCAGAAAAGCTGATAAATTAGTACATTTAATTTTTTTTTAAATTTGCTAGAGGGTATGTTTACTCACTGGTGAGAGAGAGAGAGAGAGAAAGAGAGAGAGCACCTGGAGGAATGTTCATGCCACACTTTCTTCTCTTCCATTTCTTTCTTCTATCAGGATTTTGGGCATGCGATGCGCACACTTGTGCTTGGCATGTTCGTAAAGATGCTGAGTCCAGGACCCAACTACACAGTCAGCCATGTGGGATCGAGTCTCCTTAACCACTATGCCATGCACTGGCTGGGCCCCTCCCATTAACTCAAGAAACACACAAAGTCTGTATTTTCTTCCATTTTAGGATTGCTTGTATTTTTAAGATAGAGTGATTCAATTTAAACAGCCAGACTTAATTTATTGGAAAAGGTCTTATTGCTGTGGAAACAAATGGAGTTACCTTAAGTGGCTCCAGGAGTTCTCAACATGCAGTTCAATGCCCTAGAGTGGCTATAAAAGAATGCACTGTTGCACTGTGTCATTGTGTCCATCAGAGTACATGCCCTTCTTTTTTTAAAATTGGCTATTGGGCATATGTGCTTGCGAGAGAGAGACAGAGAGAGAGAGAGAGATGGAGAGAAATGGAAGATGGTCATGCTGCATTCTCTTTTCTACCATTCTCTTCTATAAACTTTGGGCACACATGCAAACACACCTGATGTGTTTTTCAAGCTGTGGGGTCCAGGACTCTCTGCAGTCAGCCATGGAGAGATTCAGCCATCTTAATCTCCACACCACTAGCTGGCCCTGATACATGCACTTTGAATCACTCTGGTCAGAATAAGTGCTGCTAATAATCACAGGTTATCTTTCTAAATATTTACCTGTGTTTTATTTAAAAGTTTTTTCTTCTTCTTGTGGCACATGTAGCTGGGAAGTCATGTTTTCAGCTCATTTCCAGTTTTGAAAGAAATAAATGCTGAAAAGCACCATTGATAAATATATGACCCCATGCAGGTTCTGAATCACTGTCTAGAAATACAAGTAACAGCAATACAGAAAGACACTCTCGAGGGACGGCAGATGGTGTAGTGGTTAAGAGCACTGGACTCCCACATGACTGACTATGGTTTGAGTCCCAGACCTGACAGCTTGCTTTCTCAATTTCTGTCTCTTTCTCCAACTCTGGTAAAATTTAAAATAAATAAATAAAATAAATAAAGTTCAACAAAGTAATTCTTTAAATAAAAAATAGAGCTTTTTTTAAAAAAGGCACTCGATTGACTTTTTTTTTTTTGAGAGGTTTTTGCTATACGGCACGTGCGCTCACCAGACAGAGAGAGACAGAGAGACAGAAAGGG
>NW_006160098.1:257848-264448 GCF_000334495.1 Tupaia belangeri chinensis | reverse complement strand
ATGGCCACGCCACAATCTCTTCTCCTCCATTCTCCTCTTGGGATCTTGGGCACGCACACACACGTGCCTGGTGTGAATTTTAAGCCAACGGGTCCGGGACTCGAACCTCAGTCGACTACATGGGAGTCTAGTGACATATCCATTACACTAACTGCCGGCCCCATCGATTGACATTTTCTCTATTCGCCTGTTAAAGGATAATATTTTTAAAAAGGAATAAAATGATGATTTTTAAACACATCAAATGAATATATGTCCAAGGTTTTCTTTGTCTATTACTGAAGCAACCAGCAAGAAATGGCGTAGCGTGTAAGATAACTCAAAAACTCACACATTTATAGCCAGATAAAGAATACTGAAAGAAATTTATGATGTAAACTGGCAAAACTCTTGAATACCTGAGCCCATCATCAATTGCATTCAGTAAGATATAATTTATATTTCTATGAATAAGAATTATTTACATCTTGGGACCAGCAGTTAGCGTAATGGCTATATCACTGGACTCCCATGTAGTCAACCAAGGTTCAAGTCCCGGACCGGGTGGCTTAAACTCACTCCAGGCATGTGTGCGTGCGTGCCCAAGATCCCGAGAGGAGAATAGAGGAGAAGGGATTGCGGCCTGACCATCCCCTCTGGGGGGGTGATTTCTCGCTCTCTGTCTCTCTGTCTCTCTCTCTGTCTGGCAAGCGCACGCACCCTACAGTAAAAACCTCTCCAAAAAAAAAAAAATTACATCTGTACCAGTGTCCTCTAAGTGATTATTACTTGTTTTTATATCTACAGAGTAGTAAATTAGTCTAGTCAGAGGCAAAGATACCAAGATAAAGATAGATTGGATGAATGAGCTAGTCAGGACACCTGTCACATTTCAAAGCTTTTTTCCAAATTTCCTGTAGGGGCGCTCGATCTCAGATCCTTGTAGGCACTTTTTTTTTATATATATATTTGGTGAGAATGCTAAAAGCTTTTCATCCTGCATCGAAACTATTAGTCAGAGCTTTGTGGTACATTGACACCTCCACAGAGCATCATCTGAACTGTCTTTACAGCAAACTTGTTCTCTGTAGTGCAATTCTGATTTTCTCCTTATCTGGGCCCCCATAGACTAAGGACTCTTGGAGGGCAATGGCTGTGCTTTGCATGCATCTAGCCTGACCCCTGGTTCACATAGGTGCTTAGCTAAGGTCAAATGAGGGCATAATGGCTTGAGAGATAATTATTTGCAGGTCGCCTGTGTTTTTTTTTTTTTTTTTTTTTTTTTTGGTTGTTGTTTTTTCAGTGGGACAGGAGTAGACAGAGAGACACAGAGAGACAGAAAGCGAGAAATCACACACCCCACCCCCCCAGGGTGGATGGCCATGCCACAATCCCTTCTCCTCCATTCTCCTCTAAGGATCTTGGGCACGCACGCACATGCACCCGGCTTGATTTTAAGCCACCAGCTCCGAGACTCCAACCGTGATCGACTACATGGGAGTCCAGTGACATGCCATTACACTAATTGCTGGTCTCTGAAGGTCACTTTATTAACTTAGCAGATAATGTCTTGCTTCTTCCCTAGGAAAAATGTAGTGATTTAAATGCAAGTACTAAAGAGAGAATGTCAAGATATATCATGCTTATTTACAGAACAAGCAGATATTCCGCGTATTTTGTATTTTCATGAACATTTTCTCTGAGGAAAATATTTGGAGACAATCGCACATACTTTCAATGATATGTCATTTCTTCAAGCGTTCAAAGTAGCCTTTGTCTTTACTTTAGACCATTTGGAATTTATGCTCCAAGGAGAAGTTTCAGTAATGAGAGAATATGTTTTGTGCACCTTCTGGTGCTGCCAGTAATGTTTTCAAACTAAGAATTAATTTTTAAACAGTAGACTTCTGTGACCATGACACTATTATTAAAAATCTCTCCTTTTTTTTGGCACAATACCCAGTTTTCTTTAGCCATTGTTGATGCTTTTATTTTTTAAAAGCTGTATTTTATGCTACATTGGTAACTTTTCCCCAAAATTAATATTTAATCAAAAGTATATTGGAAAATAAAGTAGAAATGCATTAACATTGCATAAGCCTGAAGTGAGTAGAGTCTTAAACTTTTATTTAGCAAGTTGGAACATGGCAAATACCTTTTTTTAAAAAAAAACAAATAAAAATATTGCAAAGAACAAATAGATCAGGGTATTCTATTATTAGGGTCCAATGGTAAATTAATAATAGTAATAATAATAATATGCATGCATTTCTGTAATCAAAATAGATCGACTTTCTTAGGAATTGCCATTTATATTATTTTCATACATGTTTGTAATTTGTGCTTTAGAGATGTTAAGATTTTCAAGGGATGAGAATATCAGAATTGTCCCTATGAATTACTTGGAAATGACTCCTCTTTGAAACTATCTCATTCTTGGTTTTAAAATAGTAATGTGTGGCTTTTAAAAAGAATAGTAAGAACATTTACCTGTAAATGGCAGGTCCTTTTAATAATAAAGTTAGATGGCCAGCAGCATAAGATGCTTCTTTCTGGGAAATTCGGTTCTTTCAATTTCCGAATGTACTCATTCTCTTTTGAAAAAAAAAAGAAAACATAGAATCCCCTATGTAAGGGTGCTTCTCCAGAGAAAAATCACTGGTTAGTTCTATTCAAGGCAGTTCATAAGTATTTCTTGACAATCTGCCATGTCTAAGAACTTGTTTTTTAATTAGAGGGGGCCAAAAATGAGTGACACCGTTAGACTAGTGGGGGAGATAAACACAAATGTAATTCCTTTTTGAAGGGGATAGGACATTAAGGAATTACTTAAAATTTGACCTAAAATTTCTGTGAGTTCAGTAAGTATTTTTGGAGGCGGTATCTCTGAGCTGAGTATTGAGTAATAGCAAGGTAACAAAGTGCAAAGGTGAAAAAGTCTTTCTGGGTGTGATGTGTATGTGTGTATGTACATGCACATACGTCTTTTAGGGTTTCACTTCATTGCAAAACGTAGATGGTGAGCTGCGAAAATGTGGTTCATAAGGTGGGGGTGGTGTGTTTCTAGTAAAAAGCTGCAGGTTCCACTGGTTTCTCCTTAGATAAATCTCCCACTCAGTGGAAGTTTTAAGTATTAAAGAAATTGGGGCCAGCAGGTGGCATGGTGGTTAAGGGTGCAGGACTCCCACATGGCTGACCGTTGTTCGAGTTGCAGTCCTGGAGGCTTGCTTTCTCACTTTCCCTCTCTCTCTCACCCCCTGTTGCTCTCTGATCAAAAAAATAAATAAATTTAATCTATCAAATTAAAATAAATAAATTTAATCTTTTTTTTTTTTTGAGAGATTTTCACTGTAGGGCGCATGCGCTCGCCAGACAGACAGAGAGAGACATAGAGACAGAAAGCGAGAAATCACCCCCCCAGGGGGGATGGTCACGCCGCAATCCCTTCTCCTCCATTCTCCTCTTGGGATCTTGGGCACGCACGCACACGCGCCCGGCGTGAGTTTTAAGCCACCAGGTCCGGGACACGAACTACGGTCGACTACATGGGGATCCAGCGACATAGCCATTATGCTAACTGCTGGTTCCCAATAAATTTAATCTTATAAAAAGAACTTAATTATTGGACAAGAGAAGTGTTGGTTACTGTCAAAATACAGCAAAGGGGGCACTCTCTTCATTTTAAGTGGTAGTAATTATTTTTTTATTTATTTTACAAGCAATCATTGTGAGTCATTATAGCATACCAAATGAATTTTCCCATCACAAATGTACTCTTTATTGGTTTAATCAAAGATATTACCATATATATTATCATCAACCCATAATTTTCCATTTTCGTGTCCTTCAAATGTTTTGCTCTTAATTGGGTAGATTTATAGTTGATTTCCTAGTAATATATAATGTCTGACATAAAAGGGTAAGATTATACTATTCATAAGGCAAGAATGTGGGAGGAAGTTTTAGCAGAGGAGGAAAAGAGGTGTGAGAACCAGGTGTTAATGGAGGATCTGCTAGATAGAGGGTCAGTGTTTTTAAACTGTGGTGTGTGCAAGAGAAACTGACAAGGCGTGAAGCTTGACTTCATGAGAACGTCATGCACACAGTCACACACAAGATAACCACATATGATCATGTGTGTGTGTGTATATATTTAATTTGTAAGATAAACTTTTTTTTTTAAATTTGCAAAGTGTGTGTATGTTCACCAGAGAAAGGCAGAGGACAGAGAGGAAGAGGGAGAGAAAGACAACACCATCCAGTAGTGTACAGTCATGCTGCAATCCCTTCTCTTTTATAGCGCCACCTGTTGGGATTTGGGACACACATGCACATGTTCCTGCAGTGCTTTGCAAGCCTTAGAGCTGGGATTTAAAAGACAGTCAACTTCATGGGATCCAGTTCTCTTGATAACTGGGCTACTGAGCTGGTTCTATTTTCAACTTTTAAGTTTCCCGTTTTTTTAAATTTTTTTAACTTATTATTTTATTTATTTATTTTCATTACTATTATTATTTTTTTTTAACTTGGTCAGACAGAGGAAGTAGAGAGAAGGAGGAAGAGAGAGAGAAAGAGCAAGCCTTAAGGTTTGGGACTTGAACCACAATCAGCCATGTGGGAGTCCAGTGCCTTAGCCACCATGCCACATGCTGACCCCAAACTTTTAAGTTTCAAATAGTTTTATAAATCTAGAATATTTCCATGTTCATAACTTCTTACTGTCAATTATACTTTTTTTTTACTTCCTTTTTCCTGTTTTTCTACCCTTTTCTGGTTTTAATGGAAATCTTTAAATCATTCTATTTAGACTCTATCTTAGCATATTATGCTTCCAGACATTTATGATTTTCCTAGAGTTTGCAATGTACATTTATAGTTAACATGTAAGGTCACCGTCAAATACGACTGCAGTATTTCATGCACGGTAGTGGTTCCTTTCAGTAGGGTTTTCTCAAGCCCGCTCTTCCCTTTATGACTCTGTAACTTCCTTCATGTATCTTTATGTTATAATATCAAATCATTGTTACCATTATATTTTAAATAGTTATCTTTTAGTTCAACTAAGTATAGGAAAAATAGTGTTTTACCTTTATTTATTCTTTTCTTATGCTCTCCCTTTCTATACTTATAAACCAAGTCTGACCTGTACCATTTTCCTTCTCAAAGAGCTTCTTTTTATGTTTTCTAGGAGTTTGTCTGGCAGTGTTGAAGTCCTTCCATTTTTGTTTTTCTGAGAAAGTCTATTTCCCCTTCATTGTTGAACGATGATTTTCGTGGCCATAGACTTGTTTCTTTTTGATGCTTGATATGTTTTCCTTCAGTCTCTCATTGCTTGCATGGTTTGGGATGAGAAAACCAATGTGACTCTTTTTCACTGTAGGTAAGGACTTCTTTCATGATTTTTTCTTAGATTTAGGCTTGCAAATTTATTGGAATATGCTAAGAAGTTGAATTGTGTTTAATGTTTCCTGCGCCAATAGGTGCTAAAGGCTTCATATTTCTCCAATGTCTTTATTTTTGTGTCCTCTTTGACGTTAGGCTTCCCTAAATATTCCTGCTCACATGGAGCCCGTATCTGGAGCTCTATCAATTACAATGCACTGTTGTTAGAGTGGTACTGTTTATGTGGTGGTAAATTACAGGAAAGGGTTATGAATGTGTAGTCTTTACCCTCACTCATCCATCAACAATTGAGACAGGAAGGTTAGGGGGACTGGACTAAGAAGAATGCTCTTCCCCTGTGATCTGGGTCAAGTCTCTTTTCTTCCCCCCAAAACAAGCCTTTGTTAGGGAGATATCCTGGGTACACTTCCAATAAATAATCCCTCCTGACCTCCAGAGTCATGAAGGGGTCTTTTTTGGATCTCCACTACGAGAACCTGCTAAAATTTCTACAGGTGGGACCCACATAGGGATTGGGGCCTGCCTAATACTGTGGCTTTAGTTTCTCCTCCTTAAGCTCGTCCATACTCAGCCTCCAGCAACTTGTCAGAATTACCATTTAAGTTTTACACTATTTTGTGGTGACAATAGCTTTTGCTTCAGGTAGTCAGGTCTCTGTTATAATTCTCCAAATTTGCCTTTCTCAATTGGTGCAGCGGTGGTGGTTTGCCTGGCAATTTCAGGTTTTATTTATTTATTTATTTTTTAATAGATTCATGTAAAGTCATTGGTTTTCAGCTTATCTAACTTTTTACTACGGTAAGACTCGAAGTGACAATGACCAAGATTTTTAATGTATTAGAGCTTTCTATATTAGAACTGAAGTTAAGAAGTTTTCATTCTTTCTTTAAAATTTTTCTTCACTCCAGTTTGACCTTGATCCCCATTCTAATAAAATGGGAAATTGCTAATCATAACCTTCATACGACTTTTATTGCTCAGGCTGAAATGAAATAATTCCGTAGTCCACGATGTTCAAGAGCAATGAAAAGAGCTGTCAGGTGTCAGTGTTCACAGCCACGGCGCTGTCTGTAGGGGAGCCTGTTGTTTTCTACTGCAGAATACACTTGGATGATTGGTGCTCTGCTGCTTCTGGTCAACCAGGGGCCTTGAAATGCCCCCAAGATCCAGCCATTTCTCTCAGAGATGCATTGCTATTCCTCCTGAGGTTGGTAGGGT
>NW_006160098.1:249223-257817 GCF_000334495.1 Tupaia belangeri chinensis | reverse complement strand
AATAGGGGACTGGGGACAGGTACTTGTTGAACACGGATTATGTAAGCCTCCATTTCTCCTCAGCTCTTGGCATCTCAGATCTCAGTCCTGTCGCTACTCTGCCTGTTCCCTCCTCTCACTTGTCCTCCCTCTCTCTTTTTAAAATAGGAGGCACCCGCACTATAGTGCCAGTATCTTACATGTGTAAATATCTTTTCAGTGTATTAAATATCAATCAGAAAATGAAAGCCAGATGGAGAAATGTCTTTCTGAAGAAAACCTAAATTTCCTCTGAGCTACATCTTAAAATTCAACAGATTCGATATTTTCTCAACCCAATACACACTGTCCCACCAGTATCTTTGTGCATCTATGTGTGAATGCTCACTTAGAATAAATGCATGTATGTAAGAGAAGGAGCAATGACTCTGGGGAGAGTACTGGGGAATATTTACCACAATAGCAGTTATTACTTGTGTTTGTTAGTTTTCTTTCAGTTTACAGTAATATCGTTCTTTCTTTCTTTCTTTTTCCTTTTTAACCATAGGATGCATGTGCTCACTGGAGAGAGACAGACATGGGGAGAGTGAGAAATCACCCTGCCCTTGGGGGATGGCCATGGGAAACCCTCTATCCTCTATTCTCCTCTTGAGATTTTTAAATTTCATTTTCTCTTATACATTCAATCACATTATTATTTGTCTTACAAAATGGATAGTTCAACAGGTGAACATTTCTCGCTAGTACAGTTGTTTAAACTACCTAATATCTTCAACAGATAATATCACATTTCTTTGGGCCATTAATGCTTTGCCTCCCTATTTTTCTTCTAAATGTCCTCTTGAGACTTTGAGCATGCATGCACATACACCCAGCATAATTTTAAGCACCCAGACTGATTTTGAAGCTGCTGGGTCTGAGACTTGAACTTTGGTTGGCCATGTCAGAATCCACTGTCTTAACCACTTTACCACCTGGTGGCCCCATCCTTAATCTAGATTTAAGAAGTGGAAGGGGGTAATCTTCAGAATACTGTTATCATATTTATTATTATATGTGGTCATATAGAGATGTCTAATGGCAGCAGCCCTGTTATTCTGGGAAGCCCAAGTTGAGTTGATATGCAGATTAAAACATTAAATTTCATTGTTTACCCATCATTATGCCCTGTATAAACTTATAAAATAGAACTTCTATAATTGTATTAAATAATACATCAATTAATAAACTTTTACCTTACTGCAAAAGTATTTAAAAATAACCATAGACATTAAAACAAAAAGTTTCATGGTCAAGCATGCCATACAGGATACAGAGTAAATCAAAGATATTTATTTGTAATTTATGAAGCTTATAAAACATTTTACTTATGGCAAAAAATTAACGAGAGAGAGAGAAAGAGAGAGAGTGAGAGAGAGAGAGAGAGAGAGAGAGAGAGAGAGAGGGAAAGTGAGAAAGCACTTCTCTGGGACATATAGTTTGTTGTGTCCTCTAAGACATAATCCCTATCTTCCATTTCTCCATCATTTCCCAGTTTGGGGCAGGTGCACACATGCCCCTGACATGTTTCTCAAGCCACTGTGCCTACAACTCAAAGCACAGTTGGCTATGTGGCATCCAGCCACCTTAATCACCAAGCTACTGGCTGCTCCCCCAGCATGGTTTTCAAGGCTGGTACCAGAAATTCAAACCATGGTCAGTCATGTGGGATCTGGCTTTCTTAATTACTAGCCTACAGGGCTAACTCTTACTTTGAGCTGTTTAAAGCTGTGAAGTAATTAATGGTATCAGAATAAAGTATCAATATAATACTAATATCCAGTTAAATTAATATAGGTGCATTAATATTATATATTGTTGAAGTGTTTTTAGTTAATGAATAATTTGTACTATTTTTAACTATTAAGGTAGCACACACAGGCATGAAAGGATTTGCTTTATAATATGGTAAATTGACTTGAGTGATACCTCAGTGTTTCTTTCACCCGCACAACCTCTAGAGGCCTCTAACAGTTTCTGTGAAGTCATCATTCAAATTGCAATCAAAAAGCTAAACTCCAGAGTAGTCAGCCATTTTTCACAATGGATGTAACGTGAGAAGAAACCATATTTCTTAACTTCAGCCTGTCAGTGTGTCTTTTGGGATAAATGGTATTTTGAATATGTTCACTATTAACTTTCCCTTCCTGAACCCAGACTGGGTTCGTTATCAGTTATATTGATGGGGTGTCCTCAGATGGTGGAAGACAGGCTGCAGGGATGATTGAAATCTGTAGGCGGCAGAGACAACTGCAGTTCCTGGAGGTGTTAGAAGTCTCAGTGTTGAGGAGGTCTGGTGCTGCCATTTATACTTCTCGTCCCTGGAACTCTTCCTTCGTAACAGATTTCAAACTAAAAATAAAGAATCTCTTCCCTACTCTGTTCTGTTAGAAGTTTAATGTTTCAAAGAAATCTTGCCACCTCCTTTGAGAAAATTTCTAATGAATTTTGCACCCTTTCGTCTTTTTATTAGTTTTTACCAATCTGGCTACATGTTTTTGCTCATAAAATAAGAACATCTAGGCCAACACTTCTTTTATGTTGACAATTAACTTGTTTGTTTCTTTCTATCCATTCTCTAGAAACTTTGAGTTCTTGAAGCCAGTGTTTGTTAACTGGATGCTGGGATTAATTTCTTGATTTCTATGAGATATTAAGTAAAAACTCATCTGTTTATCCAGGCAATATTCTGTGTGTGTGTTGGGGGGGGGGATGAGGGGAGACAGGAACAGTTGAACCATTCTGTTGGTAAATAATATAGGCCAATAAACTCCAATAGCAAATGCTTTCTTGGGGGAAGAGTCAAATAATTTTAAAGTAGATTTTAAGTGTATATCAAAACACTTCCAAACTATTTTTGAGATCTATATCCTTTATTAATTTTAGAACAATTTATATAGAACAAAATAAAGAGACAGGGTTAAAAAAAATTTTGCAGAAACAAAGCAGACTTATATTAAAGCTATACCTGAGAATTTATGTGGTTATATGAAAAAACTATTTAATTTGAAAAATGATTTCAATTGAAAATTATTGAATTTAGAAATATATTATTATAATATATTTCAAATATATAGTTTTAATATAATTCAAATCCATAGTTTTGGACCCCTGCACCCAGATATTCTATGATTGGAAAATAATACTAATAAGCAGAGGAAAAATGCTAATAAAATAGACCATACTTTGAATTATTAATTTTTTTTCCTTTTTATTATTTTATTTTATACATTCAATCACTACATCACTATGGCTTATAAAATGAAGTACCCAATATGAATACACTACACACCAGTACAGTTAAAAGATACAATACACGTTATCAACAGACACTCTTCCATTTCTGTATCCCTTAAATATCTTCCTCCTATTTTTCTCCTTGATTCCTTTCCTCTCATTCTCCTCCATCTCCCATTCTCTTTTGACACTGTCTCCAGTATCTAAAATATTGAGTTTTAAATGAGAAATTCTAGACTAATTTGGGAATTTTGAAAGTAATTGTAATCTTTAAATTTTAGCATAATATCTTTTAAATAAGAGAAAGAACTCTATACCAATTTTTGAAGAGGCTATATTTGGGTTTTGGATATAGTTCCTAAAACAGTTTTTAGAGACAAAAGATTGTATTAACATAAAGGAAAACTCCTAGACTGTTAGGTTGGGAAGTATCTTAAAGGTCACCTGGTTCTCCAATAACAAAGCTGGAAGTTGACTTTGTTATATGGCGAATCAACCCTTTGCTCTTTGGACAAATCTATCAAGGGTGTTTTCACGTCCCATATGAGTGATTCTAATCATAACTGAGGGAAACATGCCTTTTAGTAATTTCATTAGGTGAAATTTCCACTCCTCTGTTTATTCTTCCTTATGAACTTAATACAGACTGAGTTTAATTCCTCAGTGACCTAATGTTCTTTATTTGAAGATAGCCAAAGTGTTCATATTATCTTTTTTTCCGCCCCAAACTTAGTGTAGCTATTCAGATAAAAAGATACCAAAAAGACTATTAGTTTCTAGTCTTCAGAGTCCTGGTTCACTAAAATTTCTCCTGCTTAGGTCCTTTCTCTCCCTTTTTTTCCTCTCTTTCCTCAGCTCTGCCAGTTATTACATCTTCTTTCTTTCTTTTTTTTTGAAAGGTTTTTGCTATAGGGCACGTGTGCTCACCAGAAAGACAGAGAGACACAGAGAGACAGAAAGCAAGAAATCACTGCCCAGGGGCATGGCCACACTGCAATCCCTTCTCCTCCATTCTCCTCTTGGGATCTTGAGCATGCATGCACATGCGCTCTGTGTGAGTTTAAGCCACCAAGTCTGGGACTTGAACCGCAGTCAACTATGTGGGAGTCCAGCACCATGGCCATTACACCAACTGCTGGTCTCTTTTGTCTTTTATTTCTTAGGTACTTGTTTTGGCTGAAATCAGCTAGAATTAGGGAACACTGGGCTCAACAAACTCCGCAGTAGAAAAGTCATCATTATCACATCATCATCTTGATGAGCCTATGGCTTATGAAATTTTAACACATTTTGCGTTCAACTCCTCAACGGGTTGACTAGCCTTTATTTTTTTTTAAAGTCCTAATTGTTTATTCTTCTCTTACAAATAAATATAAAATGGTATATGTCATATTTAGCAATGGCAAATACACAGTTTCTTGGTATTCTCTGCAGAAATAAACTAACAGGAGTTTTCAGAGCACGTTCATCCTACCCACCTCCCACTCTCTTAAAAGAAAAAAGTTCACATTTCAATTCCTTACAATTTTTAACAATGGATTCTCAAAATAAGTAATGTGAGAGTACTTATGACTTCTAAATCAACAACTTAAAAAAATCATATGTACAAAAATCACATACACACATCATGCAGGATGTATTGACAAGCTTTTAAAAATATCGTTTTGGATTTCTTCTCATCACAAATTCATGTTCCTCCAAGTGTTTAGACTGCTTCATAGCACAGCATTGTCATTCCCGGGAGTAAGGATACAACCATTTGATGGTGCTGGCCTCATTAAAGAGAGGCCTGAAAAGATAGTACAGGATTCAATTTTAACCAGCAACAAGAGAAGGTGGATTGGATTTAATTCCTATTTCGGTTGAGATACATGATTTAACCGTTAAAAAGTAGCATCTTGAATTTTAGTAGTTAAAACATGAATCTACTTTTGTCTTACATGTTTTTCTTAACAACACCATGCACAAAAAAAATCACTATTTCAACTGAATGCTATTTAAGGGATTCATCAGAAAAATTCATTAAGGAATCCTTTCTGGCAATGCACTTGACAGCTCATTTAGGTGAACGACAGCTTCAGTGATTATCATTGCTGGATCATCTCATCTTCGGAAACACCTCACGCCAGCTTGTACCTGAGGAAAGGTGGTCTAATTCCTTTCCATCAACCATTTTAAGATAATAATCTTTTCAGTATCCACTAAGACATGTAAGAAATGGTTAACCCTGCCTACCAGGCGCATTCAACCTTGCCTGCCTGACGGAACTCAGCAGGGATCTGATGGAATGATTTAAAGCAAGATACAAAAAACAGACCAAAAAAATTGAAGATTTAGTTAGAAACAACGTGATCATAAACATTTAGTCACTGTTGAGTATGAACAATCCTTTCATCAGTTTTGCTCTTTATTTCCCAAAGAAAAAGCCCCAGAGGCTCCTGTCTAATGGTGCATTTTTTAACCAGTGCAAAGAGTTACCAACAGCTTTGTCAGGATAGCTCTGGTTTTGTGTTGTGTTTCCTTAAGAAGTTCCGTGCTACTTCAGTGAAGCAAGAGTACCTGACCATGCAAATGTGGTTACCAATATACCCAGCTTTTGCTTTTAGTTTTAATGTTGAATCCAGATTGCATAGCGAATAGGTATTTATTGGGATCACATGTCTTTCATCTTTTCAGTGGCCACATTATCTTACAATTTATTTTATGACCTGTAAAGTTTTTTTTTCCCCGCCAAATAATATCAACTTAACTCTCTCGTGCTTCTCTGCCTCTTTTGCTAGATTTCGTCACCTTGTTCCTTCCTAATGACATACTTTAGACTATTTTTTTTCTGTCATGCATAGAAAATGGCACTTATTATGCCTTAATGAGATAATAAGAACCACATTACCAGAAAACATACTACTCACCATCTATAGTTTATGATGAATAATCCTGTAATATATTAATCCTTGGTCTTAAAACCATAAGAGCTCTGGATAAAGAACATGCTAGAATTAGACAGACACATATCTGAAATGAGATAGACCCTCTTGTGTTTGCAATAGGTACAATAGGGTTTTGGATAATTTCTAAATTTCTATTCAATTGTGTCACATGCTACAGTTAAATATGAGTGACATTAAAACAAGACCAATGCAACATCTCTGTGGTCCCAATGCTGAAAATAAACAGAAAAAAAATGATTAAATACATTACTATTGATATTAATATGCTATTCCATTACACACCATCAAAGAGATGGTTTAGAGTAAGACACAGAAACAGAATGATAAAAAAAGTAAAATAGTTTACCAAAAAATTATGATAATTTAAAGCCTACTTCTTTTTTTAAAATTTTTTTCCTTTTTTTTTTTTTTTTTGAGAGGTTTTTGCTATAGGGCGTGTGCACTCGCCAGACAGACAGAGAGAGACAGAGAGATAGAAAGAGAGAAATCACCCCCCAGAGGGGATGTCCACGCCGCAATCCCTTCTCCTCCTTTCTCCTCTTGGGACCTTGGGCATGCACGCACACGCACCTGGCGTGAGGTTAAGCCACTGGGTCTGGGACTCAAACCGCGGTCAACTACGTGGGAGTACAGCAACATAGCCATTACGCTAACTGCTGGTCCCTAAAGCCTACTTCTGAAGAAAGTTGACAACCTTTATCATAGTTAGATTTTCAGTTATTGAACTGAATGCTGCACAGGACGTAGGTAAAGCTTCAAGTGATTGGATAACAGCGAATCTGGGGACCAGCAGATGGCGTAACGGTTACATAGCGAGACTCCCATGTATTTGAGCATGGTTGGAGCCTCAGACCCGGCAGCTTAAAACTCATGCCTGGCGTGTGTGCATACATGCCTGTAATCATGAAAGGAGAATGGAGTCGGGGGGCGCACGGCGCCGTGGCGGGGGGGGGGGGGGGGAAGGATTTCTCACTTTCTGTCTCTCTTTGTCTTTTTGGCAAATGCACATGCCAATAGCAAAAAGCAAAAACAAAACCAAAAACAAAAACTATCTAAAAAAATACACAAAACCAAAACCAAAACCAAAACAAAACAGTGACTCTGTGGGCCACATGACCCTCTATTATAGTGTCAGAATTTAGGGAGTCATCTGTACTCAATGAGAAAAACGTCTTAACCACATTTCTTCTTGCTTTCTATGACTTCAACATTTTCATGACAATGACTTTAGAGGGAACAGAATAGGAGGATGCTGTCTATCACCATTACTTGCATCATATCTTACTCTTTTATTTCCTTTTTTTTTTTTCTATAGGGTGCATGCGCTCTCTAGAAAGACATAGAGAGACAGAGAGACAGAAAGCGAGAAATCACCCCCCAGGGAGGATGGCCATGCCACAATCCCTTCTCCTCCATTCCCCTCTCGGGATCTTGGGCATGCATTCATGAACACATGCCCAGCGTGAGTTTAAGCCACCGGGTCCAGGACTCAAACTGTGGTTGACTACATGGGAGTCCACTGATTTAGCCATTACGCCATCTGCTGGTCTAGCATCATATCTTATTCTAATACTCGGGCATTAGGCAGGAATAAGAAAACTGGTGTTCTTACTGTGTGGGTTGCTACCTGGACGGCCCTGATTAAGGTATTTAAAAGCACCAGGAATCTGTCCCAGAGCTTCCTCACCTATAACATGGAGGAGCTGGACAGGAATACAAGCTCTGCCACATGATCCACAGGAACACTCTGCACTTGCTCTGGTCCTCGGAATATCTTCTTGAGAAACCGATCCTACTGGAGCGAAAGTGGAGGAGTAATTTTCCTAATGCGGGACCATCATCTGGGTCACCTCGTTGCTTTAATTTTTGCCATTTTCTCAGAAATTCTGCCATAGCCATCCCCTGGAGGGAAAAAAAAGTTGCAAATCTGGCAAACTCTACACTGAAAATGGAGCAATTGCTCCTGAAAGACACTTTCTATTTAATCCGATGATTCTGAGGCAATTTTCTTCTTTGCCTCTATTATATTCTGCAAGGCTAACATGTTTAAAAAGGTTCTGTGTCTGAGAATATTAAGTGATATTTATATCAGCTTCGAGCACTTTCTTGCCACTTGGGGGAAGAAATAATGCACATTAAGTAAGTGGTGAGAGTTTCAAGACCTGGTTGCATTTCCAGATGTTGCATCGAAGGCTCGGTTTGGTTCCGTATGAAGTCTTATTTTTCATGCTGGACTGTTCGGTCAGAGGAAAAATTATACATAATGCGACTCATTTTATCTCCTGCAGATTGGTCCTGTAATGGAAACCTCAAATGCCCCTGAGATGAAAACAGTAGTCCAGCTGGAGGAGACAAAAAGGCCACACACACACACACACACACACACACACA
>NW_006160098.1:220520-248585 GCF_000334495.1 Tupaia belangeri chinensis | reverse complement strand
TGGGTGTTGCCCTTCCCCCGGGGGGGGGGGGGAAGGATTTCTCACTTTCTGTCTCTCTTTGTCTTTTTGGCAAATGCACATGCCAATAGCAAAAAGCAAAAACAAAACCAAAAACAAAAACTATCTAAAAAAATACACAAAACCAAAACCAAAACCAAAACAAAACAGTGACTCTGTGGGCCACATGACCCTCTATTATAGTGTCAGAATTTAGGGAGTCATCTGTACTCAATGAGAAAAACGTCTTAACCACATTTCTTCTTGCTTTCTATGACTTCAACATTTTCATGACAATGACTTTAGAGGGAACAGAATAGGAGGATGCTGTCTATCACCATTACTTGCATCATATCTTACTCTTTTATTTCCTTTTTTTTTTTTCTATAGGGTGCATGCGCTCTCTAGAAAGACATAGAGAGACAGAGAGACAGAAAGCGAGAAATCACCCCCCAGGGAGGATGGCCATGCCACAATCCCTTCTCCTCCATTCCCCTCTCGGGATCTTGGGCATGCACACACACGTGCCCGGCGTGAGTTTTGAGCCACTGGGTCCGGGACATGAACCGCAGTCGACTACATGGGAGTCCACTGATTTAGCCATTACGCCATCTGCTGGTCTAGCATCATATCTTATTCTAATACTCGGGCATTAGGCAGGAATAAGAAAACTGGTGTTCTTACTGTGTGGGTTGCTACCTGGACGGCCCTGATTAAGGTATTTAAAAGCACCAGGAATCTGTCCCAGAGCTTCCTCACCTATAACATGGAGGAGCTGGACAGGAATACAAGCTCTGCCACATGATCCACAGGAACACTCTGCACTTGCTCTGGTCCTCGGAATATCTTCTTGAGAAACCGATCCTACTGGAGCGAAAGTGGAGGAGTAATTTTCCTAATGCGGGACCATCATCTGGGTCACCTCGTTGCTTTAATTTTTGCCATTTTCTCAGAAATTCTGCCATAGCCATCCCCTGGAGGGAAAAAAAAGTTGCAAATCTGGCAAACTCTACACTGAAAATGGAGCAATTGCTCCTGAAAGACACTTTCTATTTAATCCGATGATTCTGAGGCAATTTTCTTCTTTGCCTCTATTATATTCTGCAAGGCTAACATGTTTAAAAAGGTTCTGTGTCTGAGAATATTAAGTGATATTTATATCAGCTTCGAGCACTTTCTTGCCACTTGGGGGAAGAAATAATGCACATTAAGTAAGTGGTGAGAGTTTCAAGACCTGGTTGCATTTCCAGATGTTGCATCGAAGGCTCGGTTTGGTTCCGTATGAAGTCTTATTTTTCATGCTGGACTGTTCGGTCAGAGGAAAAATTATACATAATGCGACTCATTTTATCTCCTGCAGATTGGTCCTGTAATGGAAACCTCAAATGCCCCTGAGATGAAAACAGTAGTCCAGCTGGAGGAGACAAAAAGGCCACACACACACACACACACACACACACACACACACACACATATATATATATATATATATAGAGAGAGAGAGAGAGAGAGAGAGAGTGAAACTAGTGTAGATAGCTATGAAATGAGCATGGGTGACTTTGAATCAGAATCATTGACATTCGAATTTCAGTCTTTGTTCTCATTTGGTATTGCTTCCATTCTTACCATAGATGCCCCCTCTTTCTCTTATTTGAATTCCCAGAGATTAACATAGACATCCTGACCTATAGGTTCTATTCTTCAAAATAAGTAAATAAATAACTCCAATGCTTAAAACATAGGCAGTGTCTATCTGCATTCTTGTATTAATTTCCTAGGGAAGCTATAACAAAGTACCAACAATAAAAAGCTTTTCATGTCAAATATTTGTTTCCTCATAATTTTGGAGGCTAGAAGTCCAAAATCAAATTGGCGGAGTGTGACTCCCTTGGGAGGGGCAGGGAAAAGATCTATCTTACCCCTCTCCCCTTGCCTGACAACCTTCAGGATCCCTTGACTTTTGCTCTATTATCCTGAACCATCTCTGCCTTCGTCTTCCCATGAGTTCTTCCTGTGTGCTTGTCTGTGTAACAATTTCTCCTTCCTTAAGGGCGCTAGTCATGTTGGATTAGAAACCCATTCTATTCCACTGTGACTGCAACCTAATTTAACTAATTGTCTCTACAATAATCCTGTCTTCAAATAAGGTCACGTTTTGAAGTATTGAGGGTTAGAGCTTTAATATAGGCACTGTGGGAGAGGGCACCCAATCGCACTGTAGCAATTATACACCAGAAAATAATCGCAACTTGGGCCACTTGCTTTGCTGTGACTTGTCTTCAAGATGAAGTCACATCTACCATTTTGGCTGTGCTGTTCATTTTAGTTGTGCATATATATATATATTTTTTTTTTTCTTTTTTTGGAGAGGTTTTTTGTTTTTGTTTTGTTTTGTTTTGTTTTTGCTATAGGGTGCGTGCACTCTCCAGAAAGACAGAGAGACACAGAGAGACAAAAAGCGAGAAATCACTCCCCAAGAGGGATGGCCACGCCGCAATCCCTTTTCCTCCATTCTCCTCTTGGGATCTTGGGCATGCACACACATGTGCCCGGCGTGAGTTTAAGCCGCCAGGTCTGGGAATCAAACTGTGCAGCCAGCCATGTGGACTCGAAGTGCCTTAACCACCGTGCCTCTGGCTAGCCTCCTGTCTTGCCTCTTTTCTTCTTATTATTAATAATCTCTAGTAAGTAAGGTAGCTCCTGACATATGGTATGCCTATAAAGTTGAACTAAAGTAGTAAATACTATTGAAACGTGTTTTTCTTCATATTTCCTCTACTTTCCTTCTATTTCATAGAACTTAATGCTTTGTCCCTTCTCTCTCTCTCTTTTGCTTCCCTTCTATTAGTCTAATTTCCATCTGGTAAATGAAAAGCTAATATTATGGTTAGGACCAGCATGTAGGTATTCAAAAGACTGGGTCATTTTTTAAAAAGCTCGTGGTTATATAATATAATCTTCATTTTCATCAAAATGTATAATTCAAGACTAAATATTCTTTCTGATGTGAATAATTCTAGGATCACATTGATCGTCGTACATAGATTTACTTTTTTTAAAGTATTTTAAGCCTGTAATAGATTTTTGTAACTTTGTGATTTAGAGAAAGCAATGTTGGAGACTGTTAGTTCTTAATGGGTTCTCATTTTCAATCGTTCATTGAGTGTGAAATGCCATAGAAATCATTGCAGATCTTACCTGGTTGGGGGGATCAGTGTTTTATATGACATCTGAATTTGAAATCGATATACTATTGATGCTTCGCAGTGTAATGGTTCGTAGAGATCCTAAACTGGAAGGTTAAATGTAAAATCCATTGACAATGACAGTGGGCTGAAGTCACTCTTTATTAAGGTGGTCAGAACAATACAAAGACAATTCACTATTTTTTTCCCCTTGAAGTTCTTAATATTGTGGTCAATAGTATATCTTCCAATTACATAATTTTAAATGGTCCATACAATGTACGAGATACTTTTGAATAAAAGGAGACTACCTATTTGTCTTTCAAATGATTTCCCATGTTCAGCCAGAGTGGTGATAGTAGGTAAACCCATGAGCCCGTGAACACCTCACAATTGGACCTGCAGCACTGGTTCTTGTGTGGTCTGTCAGATCACTCACAAGACTGACATGAGCTGGGGCTATTTTTCATTCTGAAGTAGCTTTCATTTATAAAACCTGGAAATGATAAGGATTTCATTTCAGAAGGGACTGAAAAAGTGAATGTTGCTATTTATACTTTTGGAGAGAGGATACAAAAACTCAGGTATTGTCTCTAATTCCCAAAAATTATTTTATATTTCATTTAACTACTTCGTAGGAGTCTTCTATGGTTTAAAAACAGATTCTATAATAACTCATTCTTCATCAATACCTTGGAGACCTAATACCCATTAAATAAACAGAATAAGAACAAACAGTGAACTAAACTTCTGTAAAATTTAAGCTGAAGTTTATAATTTTAGGGTTTGCTTTCACTCTTAATTCATTTCTGATTTGGGAACTCGTATTGAATATCTGACATATATTCATTGTTGGTTCATTTTTTTTTTCTGCCCCACGTTTAGTTCATAATATTTCCAATTCTGTACAAGATAGAAAATTTTAAGGTTTTTGTACATGAACCTAAGATGCCTTATCTTTACAATGGGAACAACATTCTCTTAAACACTCTGGGGTTGTTGTGGATATTAAACAGAAAAATATATAAAATATGCCCAATGTCTGAAGGTTTTAGTTAGTAAACATTTACCAGGTACCTACCATTTTCTGGGCTACCCTAAGTTAAAAACATATTCACTTTTTAATTTCCTGAAAAATGACTCTTAGTCATTTAGTATGTGGGCTAACTACTTAGATCATAGTTAAAATGAGTAAAAATCAATGATTTGTGAGTGCATTACAATATAAATAGTAAACAATTATAATAACACAAATGGCCACTTCTCTGCATTTAGTAAAACCAAAAGACAGAAGAAAACAAGATTCAGTTATCATCTCTTTTCCCTGTTTTTCTACTTTATTAAAATTGGTGTTCAGAATTGTTCTTGGGTTTCTCAAAGCACTGTGTTTTAAATGCTTTTAGTTCTTTCCCTGAAATGCATTATTGATATAATATTAGAATACATTTTGGGGAATTAAAAAAATGACTATGTACTCAGGGTCTCAATTCTGAAGCTATCTTTTGTTGCCTGTGTTTTATATTTAATCTTTTCTTCTGTCATATAGAATTACCAACAAAATAAAAACCGAAACAAGACAAAAACCCACTCCAATGACTTGGCCGTGAACAATGACATTGATTTCACAATCTGGAATGTGCAATACACGAGTTAACGTGGACTGGACATCTGTTATGTAGTAGCCTTTTGGCGAGGCATTGCATGCCTACTTCCTTGTTTAATTTTCTGATGACTAGGTAAGGCAGATGTTTCAAGGATGAGTAAATGGAGTTACATCCTGAGCATGTCTCATGCAGAATTGACATCCAAAGCTACTGTGTCTGACTACAAAGTGTCTGCTGTAGTCAAGACAGCCTAACAAAGTGACCAAAGAACATGAGATGGTCTGGGTCCCCTACACTCAGGCTTGTTGGGCTTCTCACAGATCCATCATGGGAGCCCACCTGTATTTATCAATTCTACAGACTTCATTTTTCCTAATAGGCCTTTGTTCTTCCCACTTTTCCTATGGGTTATTTCTGCTCTCTACTCCACTGATGCCACGATTCTAGCATCTAGAAGACTTGTTTATAATTAACCTCAAGCCAACTGTTACTCTCCTCCACACCCTACCACACCCTATTCTCCATTAAAGTTAGGTACATGGGCCTTAGGTGCCAGGAAGAGTTGCATTCAAATCCTAAACCTGAATCTTTTTGTTTCTGTGATCTTGAAAATACAATTCAATCTTTCTGAAAATATTCCTTACTTATAAATGTTACTTATAAATGCACAGACCTTGAGAATTCTTCTCAGAAAACAAAAACAGAATATCAACTGGCTGTCATCAAGTGAGCACCCAGAATATTATAGCAGCTCTTCCTGGGGCTGTGCTCCCAATAGCTCCTTGCTCATGGCACTGAATGAGCCTGGAACTTCCTGGAAAGCCTTAGGACCTCACTGTGAGAATGTTCCTCCAGTGGCCACTCTCTCCTGTCCTTGTGTCTATTTGTTTTTGAGACACACACCTAAGTACCAGAATCAGCCCTAATTTTCAGTTATGCTGACAAACTGCTACCAGATTGCAGATTCCATGAGGAATGAAACTGTCATATTACGTAAACCTGGTAGTTGGCTGAGTTTCAGTCATTACATTCAGAATGAATGAAGGACGCTTTAAAGAACGTTCTCACTGAACTTCTCAAAGGCTGAAACTCAGAATGGGCCTCCATCTTTAATGATAGCTAACATTTCCTGATGACTTGCTCTGGTGCAGGGAGGTGCATTATGTCATTTGTTTTTGATCAGAACCTTGTTAGAAAAGTACTATATAGTTCCCATTTCGCAGAGAAAATGATTAGAAGTGTCGGGAACTTGTCTTTGATTGCATAGAAAAGACTTGCTGAAGCTTACTTTTTATCATGGTAGTCTGGCTTTAGACACTATGTCTTTAGTCACTGAACTGTTCTAGTTCCTTCACAAGAAAAAAAAATGTCTTTAGAGCGATCCCGGAATAATGATAAGTTGTTTTAGAGGGAGGTATATGACTACATCAAAACTCATGTCAATGATACTCCCATTACTTTACCTGGGGTTCACAAATACACAGTAGAACTGGGATTCTAGGATTCAGAAGCTCATTGTAGTGGAATGTTCTTCCACATTAATGGGAGAAACCAATTTTAACTGCGATTTTGTCCAGATCTGAGTCCAAGAAGAATAGATCAACAGATCAGCAGATGTGAAAACCAAATGGTCGCTCATCCCTCAGAGGCTTGAGTAAAATCAACGTATTTGGGTCTACTCTGAAAAAAATAAAGTTTGAAAGAGTAGATATTTAAATTTTGAACATGTGTAAATGAGAGAGATAGAAAGCAGCTCACAAGCAGTTAATCGGAGAGAGTAATTGTCTAGTTTATCACTCAAATATTGTAATGATTGACAGTTTTGAGTTTTCCTTTTATGGTAGCAAAAACATATTTGGAAAAGTAGTTATTAATTACAGCAGTAATTCATTGCATGCACACTCTAGTTTGGGTAGTTACTAAACCCCATCTAATATGTCTTCCTGTCATGTCTCAAAACCATACATATAGATTCTCCCCACTGAAAAGATGAGGAGACCAGGGTTTATTGAGGTCAATCAACTTGCCCAATGGAAGTCATAGAGGTAAATATGGAGTTAGAATTTTAATGCATGGGTTAAGTCATATGATACTGTCAATATTTGCCCTACTTTGATTTACGGGAAAAAAAATTTTTTATATGATTCTACCTGACAAATACAATTCCAAAGTTTGTGAACTTCCTAAGTCTTCACTAAAATGCTGTGCAAATCTTTCTATTTGTAAAGATCATGAAAATGTTATTTTTTCAGTACCTTTCCTTATTTCCCAACTTCTAGCCATAAGCACTCCGTTTTGTGTAACTTTAAAAAGGAGAAAAACCTTGAACGTCTGTTGTGACACATAATTATAGCAATTTACAGAGGCATTGTGACTTATCAGTTTCAGGGTGATCAATGGTTTTAAAATTTTACTTTGTCTTTCGACATTAAATTCTTCTCAAACTTTGGCTTTCCTTACAAGATCCTCCAGAATCATAAGCTTAATTTCAACCTACAACCAACATCCCTCAAAATCTTCTGTTTTAGAAGTTGTCCCCATTGTATACTACACACTATTTATGCTTCAGAATAAATTGGAAAGAAGGGGAAAAAGTTCATTTAATTCTTTAACATAGATGAATCAAACGAGGTGTGTAAATAGCCTGGCTTTGCTGACGAAAACACAAGGAAAAAGTGGACAGAACTGTAGAAAGCATAATTTTGTGCCGGAAAAATAAAGGCTTCCACTAGGTGGCGGTGTTGCTTCATCTACTTGTGTTGTTTGGCCAAATCTTTATCTTTCTGAAAACAGTAAGAGCCTGTGAGTTTCCCCTCCCTTTTTCTTTTTTTTTTTTCTTCTTAATCTAATGAAAATTCCTGCATAGGAAAGAGCTGATTTGGGGAATTCTAAACTTGAAAAATGGGTGCTTCTCGTCATTAGAAACCTTATAAATAGGCCTATACCAAATAGGTTAGTTCTTTTGGCATACAAACAGTAAGGTTGATGACATAAATGACTTCCTTCCCTCAGGATTCAATAGGTTCAGAGCAAGCTGTTTTTTTTTTTTTTTTTTGGAGAGGTTTTCGCTATAGGGCGTATGTGCTCGCCAGACAGACAGAGAGAGACAGAGAGACAGAAAGCAAGAAATCACCCCCCAGGGGATTGTCACGCTGCAATCCCTTCTCCTCCATTCTCCTCTCGGGATCTTGGGCCCACACGCACATGCGCCCGGCGTGAGTTTTAAGCCACCGGGTCCGAGACACCAACCACAGATGACTACGTGGGAGTCCAGCGACAGAGCCATTATGCTAACTGCTGGTTCCCAAGGAGCAAGCTGTTTTTATCTTGCCTATCTCTTATCTCGCCTATCTCTTACTGGACAGGAATTGTTTTAAATAGGACTATGTCATTGAAATATTTTTTCTTCCTGTTGTTTTCTTTGGTAACCAGAGACTCTGGCATGCCCAAAATTCATATTTTCTATAATTTTGCAGTCCATGTTGAGAAAGGAAATCTAACCTAGGTCCTCAAGTGTCCTTATACATTCTAGCTTGGTATTCCAAAAACGTAAGGTCTTGACCACCTGAGGTCTGCCTTGATGTTGTGTTTGCAGGGAGCAACCTGGAACAACCCTTTTTTGTTGTTGTTGAAGAGGTTTTTGCTATAGGGCCGGTGCGCTCGCCAGACAGACAGAGAGAGACAGAGAGACAGAAAGCAAGAAATCATCCCCCCCCCCCAGGGGGTATGGACACGCTGCAATCCCTTCTCCTCCATTCTCCTCTTGGGATCTTGGGCACGCACGCACATGCGCCCGGTGTGAGTTTTAAGCCACTGGGTCCAGGATGCGAACCGCAGTTGACTACACGGGAGTCCAGCGACATAGCCATTACGCCAACTGCTGGTCCCTGCAGGGAGCAACCTTGGTCAATGAGGTAAGAGCTCCCTCTGGACATAGTAGGTTTGCTCTCAGTCACAATGAAAGGGATTTCCCAAAGTTCAGTGTTTCCTCCTTATAATGCAAGTATCCGTTTTGGTCCTTGGTTTTGATTATGTGGGACTTGGAGGATGTAGACAGTTTATGCATACAAGTATGAAGACCTGGCTACTGCTTTTACCATGAGCAATAAAAGCTTTGTCCCTGATCCAGGAGTCTCATATTTTTCTACTAGCATCTATGGAAATCCCATTGTAAATCGAAGAATTTATGCAGTTTCTGACAGCATGTTCTGTTGTTCACTTTATTTTCTGCAGCAGAATAGATTTCTATTTGGAATGAACTAAAGAAGTCATCTAGTGGAGCTGAGCGTTCTAGGCTGATATAAGAAGACATTCTGCAAGTTTTCTGAGCAGTAAATTGCTCGTTCTCAGATTTAACCATTCCAGTAACAGGAAATCTATGGTGCATTAAGTAGCTTATTGTAGCTTGGAATGTATTTTTTAAAATTTAACAGAAGGTTCATGTGCTCTCCAGAGAGAGAGAGAGAGAGAGAGAGAACCTCAATGAGAAATAACATGCCACAGTTCCTTCTCCTCCATTTCTCCACTCTGTTGGTTATTGGGACATGCATATGCACATACACCTGGATGTTTTCCAAATCACTAGACCAGGGTTTGAACCATGCTTTCAATCTAGCTCCCTTAACCACCAGGCAATAGGGCTGGCCCAACAATTTAGAATATTTTAATTAAAAAGTTAGTATTCATACTGAGCCTAATTCTGTTACCCCCATCTCCTTTTCCCAATAAAACAAGATCTGTCTTCGAAAGCTAATTAGAAGTGAGAACACTTCAGTCTTCTCCTTTTCCAGGCTTAATGGCATCTCTTATTTCAAATATTTCTTCCATATGTTAGTTTTGAATTCTCTTCTTATTGTGGCTTTTGTCCATTTATTGTGTGCTAGTATGTTGATCTTCTTTTACATTATGGTACTCATGGCCCAAAACACACATTTTAGGATGATCTTATCTTGCTCTTTGCCTCGGTCACCTCTTCCCATACCTTTTCTCATGATCGACAGCAGAGTCAATGATTTATTCTGCCTCCTCTTTGAGTCATGGGTGTCAAGCACAATGCCTAGCTCTTAGTGCGCTTGCCTAAGAATTTCTCTTATTTTAGAGACAGAAGTTTTAGTTATAGGGCATGTGTGCTCACCGGAGAGACAGAAAGCCAGAACTCACCCCCCAAGGGGAGATGGCCATGCCATAGTCCCTTTTCCTCCATTCTCTTCTCAGGTTCTTGGGCACACATACACAGACATCTTGCATGAGGTTTTAGCCACCTAGTCTGGGACTCAAACTACAGTGGACGAACATAGGAATGAGGCAATGTAACCGTTATGCCATCTGCTGATCCCTCTCATAAACATTTCTTCAAAGAACTAACAAATAAGTGACCTGCACCGATGGCACTGTGGTCACTGCTTCCATTCTGAGTTTTAGGTTTCTTGTAATGTGATCTGACATTTCTAGCTTACAAAATTTCATAGCTCATTGAGTTATATCAAGGATTTGGAGTGAAAGAAAAACTCATACCCTCCTGATCTGCTTACTCAATGAGTGACATAGACCAATTAATATTCACTCTGCTTCAATCTCCTCATTTTGTAAAATGGAAAATACAGAGTACTTACCTCATAGGATTTTCATGAGGATTAAGTGGATTAACATACATAATGTAAAAAGTGTAGAAATGTAGATTACATAGAGTAGATACTCATGGGTGCTAATACTTACACAGTGAGTATTACCAAACAATGCCTAGCATGCAGCTAAACATGGCAGAAGCAATGTAAAGAGTAGCATGTTCATGTGAAATGGAAAAAGAGTTGGGGAAGGCTTCACAGAGGAGCTGCCATTCAAGTCTCAAAAAGAAAAGAAACAGATAAAAACAAAATAACTAATGAATATTTGCCTTTAAGAAAAGGTCTATTACTTTTCTCCTTATGAGAAATAACAGAGTTCAATGTAATTAATTGAGAACCAGTAATATTTCTACGAGCCAGAGAGATAGATAGAGTACAATAAAACAAATATCTACTTACAATAACAAAATCCCAGAATAAAAAACAGAATGTCCCAGACTTCCACACATAGAAGCCCAACAAAGACTGATGGAGAGAACTAAACACACTGGAATAAATACGAACAATTCTAATTCTTGGATGGGAAGAATAGAAGCAAACACTGTAAATGGCATATTTTTCCAAGCAAATTTTCTATTGACATATAATGCCATGTCAACAGGAACATGAATGGTACCTGTGTTTTGTATGTTTTCATTACACACTACTTAAATATGGCCTTTTTTTTTTCTGAAATAAGGCAGTCAACAGATATTTACAAAGAACCCATTATGTGCACCAAATTGGGAGCAGATACTGGGAAATAACTATAAGTAAGTTAGGGATCTTGCTCTCAAGGAGTTTATGTTTAGCAATAGAATACGAAAAAGCTAACAGGTAAATAATAAGTTGAATATTATCAGGTGCCAATATGCAGAAAATAAAATGGTATAATATGGAGTACAGCAATTGAAAGGAACTTATCTAATTTATCTAAGATGGTTGTAAAACTCTTTTTACAGATATATTTAAATTAAGACAGGAAGGATTTAAAAAAGGAGGAAGAAATGCCAAGATTAGAAAAACAAGTGGTCCAAGAAAAGAAGTTGAAATGTATATACTAAAGACTGGAGATAAATTTGAAATGTTTAAGGGAACAAATTTAAAATATAAATTGAGCAGTCATAAGGGATGGAGTAGAAACAGATGATTTTAGAGATATAGTTTGAGACCATATAGATCAAATAAAGAATAGTGTTTTCCAGCAGGTGGTTAAGGTGCTGGATTCTCAGACTGGCAGCTTGAAAATCATGCTGGACACATGAGTGAATGCCCCAAATCCCAGGAGGAGAATCCAGAAAAAGGCATTGTAGCATGGCTATCCCCCTGGGGAAGTGAGATTTCTAACTTTTCCTCTCTGTGTCTCTTTCCAGTAAGCACATGTGCCCTACGGCAAAAACAAAACAAAACAAAGACAACAACAAAATAGTTTAAAATAAAAGATAAGTTTATGAGGTGATGGATATTGTAATTAGTTTGACTCTTTCTGTAATGTTTAGATAGTTCCAAACATCACATTGTACCCTACAAGTACACAGTTATTATTTGTCAATTAAAAATGAATAAAAAATAGCTTTTAAAAAGAACTTACTTTTTAAAAAAATTGATTGTAATGTGATCTTGGTTCATTCTGACTTATGAGTGGAGGATGAAATGTGGAAAATGAGCAGTAATCATGAGGGCTTTTAGAGCAGTTACATTTTCATGGTATTTGTCAGGAGAAAAGAGATGATGGAGGTTTTAGGAGCAGGACTAGAATTATCTCATGGAGGAAGGGCTGGCGAGCTTTACACATGAGAAGGTCAGAAATACAAGGAACAGGAAAGAATTAAGAAAATTTTAGTTCTGCACAATTGCAGAGACAGTGATACCATTTCCTAGAGACGTCTGGGAGAAAATATCAAGTGATGTTTTAATCATGTTATAGTCAAGGTGTTCAATATACAACCAAGTGGGAATGGCAGATGGGCAATAGGTTATATCAGCATAGCACTCAAAGGAGTCATCTGGACCAGAGACATAAATCTTAGGATTATCAAGTCATTGATACTATTGAAAATAATAAAAAGAGATGAGCTTTTCCAGGAAAAGTCTAATATATATATACATATATATACACACACACACACACACACACACATATATTTGATATACACACAATATGTGTGTGTGTATATATAAATATGATAGCAATCACAATTTTGAGAGAAGTATTTAGAATTATTTTATTTATTTATTTATTTTAATTTGAACAGAAAAGGACAGAGTAAGGGAGATGAGAGAGAGAGAGAGAGAGAGAGAGAGAGAGAGAAGAGAAAGTGAGAAAGCAATCCACCAGGTCTGAGACTCAAACCATGATAAGCCATGTGGGAGTCCAGCGCCCTCAACTACCACACCACCTACTGGCCCCTATAATACATATTTTTTAAAAAAACTTGGGATCAAGTTATAGATCATTTGGTATTAGATTTGTTCAAAAGGAAGAGCCTAAGCTGGCCCCATAGTCTAGTCGTTAAGGGAGCCTGATCCCACATGGCCAAGGACAGTTTGAATCCTGGCCCCAACAGCTTGAAAAACATGCCAAGTGCATGTGTGTGCATGCTTAAAATCTCCACAGCATGAAGATGTAGAGGAGAAGGCATCGTGGCATGACCACACACACCCCACTGGGGATACTTTCTCCCTGCCTACTCCCTCTGTCTCTCTCTGGCTAGCATACATACCCTGTGACATATAAGTTACTAAATGCATAAAAAGAAGAAGAGCCAGTAAAGGAGATCAAGAAGGTAGAGACTATACAGGAAGATGCAGCCCACTTGTTGGAGGCATCCCAGAAACCAAGTTGGATGTTTAACGTGGTCAAATGTTGCTCAGAATTTACATACAATAAAAATAAGAATGAGTCATAAAAATTTAAACACTTTAAAACCAGAGTCTTCATGGGTTAACTTTGAGTGAAATACACTAAGAAGTTCATAGAGTTCCATAACGAGTCATTGTTCTGGATCAATTAATTCCCTTTTATAATAATTCCTTAGTTCTTTGTAATCAACTGGTCCAATAAAGCTTTGTCATTATTTATTTTATAATGGACTCGAGCTTGTATATATCATGCCTTGTGTCTAATTGACCTTAGATGTAAAATGTGTCATGATTGGAATAAAGAATAAATAGCCCAAGCATATTTTCAATTAGAATGAAAACACCTCTACCAAGCTCTTTATGTTTTAGTGTATTTCATCTGCTATATTTTTCTCTGTCTCCCACTTTTTTCCTGTTTTCCTTTTAGTTATTATTTTTTTGTAAAACAGACATAGATATACACATACACATGTAATATTTTCTCCTAGGTTTTAAATTCTCAAAGCAGTGGAAAAACCAAATAAACACAGACCCCCAAAAGGGAATATGCACTAGCCAACAAAAGAGAGAGAGAGAGAGAGAGAGAGAGAGAGAGAACACAACATTTAATACACCTAAAGAAAAAAGACAAGTCACCCCACATGCACACACACACACACACACACACACACACGCTGCTAAAGAATCACAGTGATACAAATGAAATTTCTGAGTGCATCTGGAAATTCAGTAAGTATAAGTGATACTTATGTAAGATAAAATTTTTGAGGTGAGGCAGCTACTTCAGAGAACAAAAGTAATTTTCCTTTATTTTCCTTGTCTAGATGGGGTATAGAAGTTCTCTGGCTCAATTATGCTTCTCAGCCCAGTTAAGACTATTCATAGAGATCAGAATCCCCAAGAAAATCAAGGTCTAAAATAAATCAGAAGGTATAGAAACGAATGAGGAACTTGAATATTCTCTGATGAGAAAACCCTCACGTCTGACAGCCTGAGCTTCGGTGCTGGCCAGGACTTTCTGAATTTCTCTCAGCTCATCTCGCTTATTTCTCATGCATTTGTTATATGCTGTCCTTTTCGTGGTTTTAAAAAAAATTATATATCATTTTTGTTATTTTTCACTTTGCTTTCCTGTAAAAATAAGTGAGATCATACTTCTCCCACTCATGTCCTTTTCAACTTAATTCTCCACTAATTTTCTGGCAATGTCAGAACAGAAAAATATACCATACTCTCACAAGGAACCACAGGAGAGCAATTTGTGGATTTCTTGAAGTCTGAGGTCTCAGCCTCCTCTTCTATAAAATAGAAACAACTGTGATCCCTGCTCCTCCTTAGTCAAGATTTGGGCGAGAATCAAATGATATAATGATTGTGTTGGTGTTCCATGCATGGAGGATAGTCTGAATGCTAATTATGGATATTGTCTGCAGTGTCTCCTCTTTACATAAAAATGATTTGGAAGGAAGTATATGCTGATATCATCAAATTAATTTCTATGATGATATGACAGTCATTATTTTTTGTTTCATCTATGCAAAATATATTCAGATGAAAAAGCAAATGGATATGACATTAGAGATCCCCAATTCTCTAGATCAGTGGTGTCAACCTTCAGTGTGAAGAATGATTTTCCAAGGTCCTTGTTAAAAGTAGATTCTTATGGCCAACTTGCAAAAAATGGTTGGTGCAGCAATTCCATAGAGAGCTTAACAATGTTTATTTTTTTTTTCCCCAGAGAGATTTACTATAGGGTGCGTGTGCTCACCGGAGAGACAGAGAGATAGAAAGTGAGAAATCATCCCCCACGAGGGATGGCAAAGTCACAATCGTTTCACCTCCTTTCTCCTTTCAGGATTTTGGACAAACAAGCACACACACCCAACATCTGTTTTAAGCTGCTGGGTGCAGGACTCAAACCATAGCCGACTACATGGGAGTTCAGAGATGTAACCATTACGACATTAGCTGGCCCCACAATGTGCATTTTTTAAAAAACAAGGTCTCCTGGTGATTCTAAAGTAGGCCAACAGGAACTATGGAAATCTCTGCTGGTGTTGTCCTAGTTGTCAGGTGCTTTGGAACCAATGCTTTGGCACCCTGCTTTGTTGCTTTCTATTTGAATGACTTGGGCAAACTGCTGAGCTTCTTTAAGCCTCTGTGCCTTAGTTTTCTGGGGTTGCCGTAACAAACTTCCACAAGTTGGGTGGGCTTAAAGCAATAGAAATGTATACTGTCTCACACTTTCAGAGGCTAGATCTGAAATCAAGATGTGAGCAGGGCCATGCTCCCTCTGTTGATTTTCTGGAAGGATCCTTCCTTACCTCTTCTAACTTCTGGTGGCTCTGGTAATCCTTGGCATTCCTTGACTTGTAGTTTCCTTGCACCAGTCTCTGCCTTTATTTTTGCATGACTTTTTCCTCTCTATTTCTCTCCCTCTTATACATACACAGTCCATCTCTTGCTGGTCTATGTACAGCAGTCATTGGATTTAGGGCCCATGCTAATTCACTGTGACATCCTCTTAATTTCATTATGTCTTCAAAGATCCTACTTCTAAAAAATTGTTACATTGTAAGGTTCTGGATACACATGATTCCTGGGGGGAAACTACTCAACTCACCTATAATGTCCTTACATTAGAAATCATTATGATACTATTTGGAAACATCCTAGGTAGTATCTGGTAGAATGTGTTCAGTAAATGGTATTTCTTTTTCTTTCTTTATGAGTATGGCTATGACTTTGGGTTACAAACACAAGTCTGCAGAAGATGAATAACTGCATGAGATTCTCCATGGGAGTTTTTGAAAAATACAGATGCTAGACTTCTCACTGTGGGTTACTATTAGTCATGAATCTGGAGTGAGAATCAAGAAGTTGTATTTTTTAAAAAAAGTTATCCAGGTCATTCTAATATGCATTCAGGTTCAGGAACACATTTCTGTGACTAAGAATTTACTTCTTCATTTGTAGAATGGGAACTCAATGATATCTCATCTGCATAAAATTTGCATAAAATAGAAAATACACACTTAGAAACCACATTTACTTATTAAATGCTAATGCTAAAATTCAACCAAAATTTCAAAGAGATGCAAAGGTTTTACCCAGTTGTATAAGGGAATAAAATTTTTACCTTTCTGATTTCCCTTTCGAGTCTCAAGGGAACCCCTTATGTTCTTGGTTATGGGTGTGAATGTCAACAAGTAGAAAAAGAATAAAATTATAATAAGGGCCAGGTGTTAAAAGTCACACTCTCTGAAAGCATTGTTTTCTTCTGCATGTTCTGGCCATTTCCCTGTTGAGCTAATGAAGCCTCACATTCATTTCATTCACATCCCATCTAGTCAAGTCATTTTTATTCATGGTGAATATCTTCTTTAGAGTCTCAGTAGTTTCAGTTTACCTCTCCCTGGAAATTCTTCATTTGTTAAGAAATCTCTCAGTGAGCACAGTGGTGTCCTCACAGCCTAGAGGGCCAAATGGCATTAGAAGTCTTCAACATCGTAGGCAGTGAGAACCATACTGACAGTGAAATTACTGAGAACGCCATTCATTGTGCTGATTATAACACTCATTCATTCTGAGGTACCCTGTTCTAGCATCACCATCACTTGCCATACCTTGTTGGAAAGGAACAAAAATAGTTATGTCTAAAAGAAATGAGTCTTTTAGTCTTTAAACTACTAACAACTTAAAAAACAATATTCAGCTCCCTTTTCCTTTACCCTAGTGTATTCGCTTTGGCAAGAAGGTCTGATGTATTAGAATAGCACGTGGCTATCTGCTTTTTCAGCAAGACAATACACATTTCTGTGAAGACTGGACTAGATTCTTTATGCTGAACTCAGGGAGGTAAGCGAACTTTCCCTGAGTTGCCAAGGGCAACTTGATTGCACGTGAAATGAGGAAACCACTCTGAAAACATAATGTCTAGACATATTCTCATATTTCATTTCAGAAATATTCACCTAATATGTGTTATCTTCTGCCGTCAAAACGTGGCTGATGAGTCCTGCCTATCCCAGAAATCATGTCACATATCTGAATCCTATGAAGGAGTGAATATAATAGACGTGATAATATTTCCGTGTAGCAGGAAATTTCATTTCGGCATAAAATTGTCGAGTATTACTAATACATTGGACTTCTTATATATTTTTCATATTTGAAATTGTTGACATATGCTCAGGTTATGCCTCCACTTATTTTCTGCAAATGTTGCTCTGTGGAAGATTTCTCTCTCTGTCTTATATTTGTTATATGTTCAACTCATCAAGTTCTAACTGTGACTCTTTTCCATAATGGATGGTAATTTATTTATGCCATTTATTTATTCTCTATCCTTAACTATTATTCTTTTCAGAGTATGAATATTGATGTACATAAGTATGACCATGACACCTACTGGGAAAGTCAAAAAGAAATAAGGTGTCAGAGATGGAGACTGGTGAGTCTCTCAGGCAGGCCCTTTATTTTGGAGAGATTTTCACTATAGAGCACATGCGCATGCCAGACAGAGAGAGAGACACATAGACAGAAAGCGAGAAATCATCCCCCGGGGGGATAGTCACGCCATAATCCCTTCTCCTCCATTCTCCTCTTGGGATCCTGGGAACGCACGCACACGCGCCCGGCGTGAGTTTTAAGCCACCGGGTCCGGGATGCGAACCACGGTCAACTACATGGGAGTCCAGTGACATAGCCATTATGCTAACTGCAGGTTCCCAGGCAGGCTCTTTTTGTGTAGTTCTGTCTCGACAGTTACCATGATACGACTTTTATTTATTTATTGTTTGTATCTTTTAAATTTAATTTAACTTGATGATTATTTTAAATGGCTAAAAATTAACATTTTATCATAGTTTGTCTTAATAGCATACAACATGGTTTGTCAAAGGATACATGCATGCATTCATGTAAAGCTAGTTAAAGGTATTATCATCCTCATCCTCAACAGGCAAACTTTCTATTCCCGAGTTCGTTAAGTGAATTTTTTTTCCTGAGCCCTTCCCTCCCACCCACCACCCTTACCGTCTATTCCCTTCTTACATAGTCTCTAGTATCTATACTTTCTGTCTGCTATGATATCTTTAAATCTTTCAGTTTCTGCTACAAAGTGCAGACATTGATCGGGGACATACAATGTCTTTCATAGTCTAGCTTGCTTTGCTTAGCATTAATCTATATCCTTCTACTTTGTATCAAATGACAGGATCTCACCGGTTTTTACGGCTGAAAGTATTCCATAGTGTATATATGCCATATGTGTTTTTTCAATCCAGTCTTCCATTCTTGGGCATGTGGTGTCTTAGAAATTGTGGATAATGTGATAACCACAGATGTGCAAGTGTCTGACTGTCTCCCTATCCTTAGGGTAAATACCCAGGAATGATATTACTGGGTTGTATGGTAGTTCCCTTTGTAGGTTCTTGAGGGATCTCGATATAGTTTTCCACATTGGCTATATTAGTTTATATTCCCATCTGCAGTGTAGGAGGGTTCCCATTTCACCACATCCTTGCCAGCATTTGTTCTTTATTTTTTTGATCCTAGCCATTCTAACTTGTGCAAAATGAGTATCTCATTGTGGTTTTGCTTTGCATTTCCCTTCTTAGAGGCACTGAGCATTTTTTTTTTCCATATTCCTTTTGGCCATTTGTATGTCTTCCATGGTAATTTGTCTGTTCAGCTCATTTGCTCATTTTTTTATTGGATATTTGGGGGTTTGGGGATAGCTGCTTAGCTGTTGAAGTTCCCAATATATTCTGGATATCAGTCGTTTACCTGAAGCATAGTTTGAAAATTATTCTCTTCCATTCTGACAGTTGTCTCTTCACACTTGTTATTATTTCCTTTGCTGTGCGGAAGTTTTTAGTCTGATTTAGTCCCAGTTATCTATATTTCATGACTCAACTTTTGACGTGGCAGTCTTGAGTCGTGCTGAGAGGGAGTTAGAAAAAAGCCATGACTCATAAAAACAAAAGTCATGGAAGACTTATGTGGAAAGCACATATTGATGGGGCATTTATCATGATGTATAATTCACCTATTGGACAATATATGCCAGAAATCAAGTTCTACTTTGGAAGTTAGTGGATAAATTAGAGAAAGAGACAGGTCGGAGATGGATAGCATATCTAGCTTGATCCAAGATGTTTTCCTGACCCTGTGAGCTGGGAACGCACGCACACGCGCCCGGCGTGAGTTTTAAGCCACCGGGTCCGGGATGCGAACCACGGTCAACTACATGGGAGTCCAGTGACATAGCCATTATGCTAACTGCAGGTTCCCAGGCAGGCTCTTTTTGTGTAGTTCTGTCTCGACAGTTACCATGATACGACTTTTATTTATTTATTGTTTGTATCTTTTAAATTTAATTTAACTTGATGATTATTTTAAATGGCTAAAAATTAACATTTTATCATAGTTTGTCTTAATAGCATACAACATGGTTTGTCAAAGGATACATGCATGCATTCATGTAAAGCTAGTTAAAGGTATTATCATCCTCATCCTCAACAGGCAAACTTTCTATTCCCGAGTTCGTTAAGTGAATTTTTTTTCCTGAGCCCTTCCCTCCCACCCACCACCCTTACCGTCTATTCCCTTCTTACATAGTCTCTAGTATCTATACTTTCTGTCTGCTATGATATCTTTAAATCTTTCAGTTTCTGCTACAAAGTGCAGACATTGATCGGGGACATACAATGTCTTTCATAGTCTAGCTTGCTTTGCTTAGCATTAATCTATATCCTTCTACTTTGTATCAAATGACAGGATCTCACTGGTTTTTACGGCTCAAAGTATTCCATAGTGTATATATGCCATATGTGTTTTTTCAATCCAGTCTTCCATTCTTGGGCATGTGGTGTCTTAGAAATTGTGGATAATGTGATAACCACAGATGTGCAAGTGTCTGACTGTCTCCCTATCCTTAGGGTAAATACCCAGGAATGATATTACTGGGTTGTATGGTAGTTCCCTTTGTAGGTTCTTGAGGGATCTCGATATAGTTTTCCACATTGGCTATATTAGTTTATATTCCCATCTGCAGTGTAGGAGGGTTCCCATTTCACCACATCCTTGCCAGCATTTGTTCTTTATTTTTTTGATCCTAGCCATTCTAACTTGTGCAAAATGAGTATCTCATTGTGGTTTTGCTTTGCATTTCCCTTCTTAGAGGCACTGAGCATTTTTTTTTTCCATATTCCTTTTGGCCATTTGTATGTCTTCCATGGTAATTTGTCTGTTCAGCTCATTTGCTCATTTTTTTATTGGATATTTGGGGGTTTGGGGATAGCTGCTTAGCTGTTGAAGTTCCCAATATATTCTGGATATCAGTCGTTTACCTGAAGCATAGTTTGAAAATTATTCTCTTCCATTCTGACAGTTGTCTCTTCACACTTGTTATTATTTCCTTTGCTGTGCGGAAGTTTTTAGTCTGATTTAGTCCCAGTTATCTATATTTCATGACTCAACTTTTGACGTGGCAGTCTTGAGTCGTGCTGAGAGGGAGTTAGAAAAAAGCCATGACTCATAAAAACAAAAGTCATGGAAGACTTATGTGGAAAGCACATATTGATGGGGCATTTATCATGATGTATAATTCACCTATTGGACAATATATGCCAGAAATCAAGTTCTACTTTGGAAGTTAGTGGATAAATTAGAGAAAGAGACAGGTCGGAGATGGATAGCATATCTAGCTTGATCCAAGATGTTTTCCTGACCCTGTGAGCGTGGTCAGGAGAGTACCCTTCCCTAGAGACAGTTGAAGACACTTTGAAATTTGTATTATTTTTAACTTCTTTTTGAAATTTTTCTTTGCTTTGGAATTCAGACAGACCATTTTTCTAATTTCTCTGATGGATACCACAGAATATATATCAGTTTTCGACTTTGCATTTCATACCTAGATGTTTATAAATTTTGATTATATCTCAAGACCCTATCTTCCTATCTTGGAGGAAATATGTTTTTTATGACAGAATTTGCATACAATGGTTCTTATATATTATATCCTTACTGTTGCCAGTTTAATTTTACAAGGTTAAGCTTATTTCAAAGTTCCAGAGACTTCGTATAAGCTCCCTTTATGTTTATTCAATACTATAACAAACAGAAAGTACTGGTTAAAATGTAATGAAATTGGGACTAGCAGATTACATAATGGTTATGTCACTGGACTCCCATGTAGTCAACTGTGGTTCAAGTCCTGGACCTGGTTACTTAAATCTCATGCCAGGTGCATGTACATATATGCCCAAGATACTGAGAAGAGAATAAAGGAGAAAGGATTGTGGTATGGCCATGCCCCCTGTGTGGTGATTTTTTGCTTTCTATCCCTCTATCTCTCTGGCAAGTGCAAACATCCAATAGCAAAAATCTCTCTAAAAAAAAAAAAAGGTAACAAAATTATTAAAAATGCAGAATTGTGCTACTAACAAACCAACAAAATACAAAAAGGGGAAAGCTGAAAACAGAATAACAGGCAATGAACTGAAGGTTGGGCTGCCTTTGGATATTTGGGAAGATTTGTACCTATTTGACCTTACTGCTGTTGCTGTAACTCTCTTTCCCAGCATTGTTCATTGCTATTCAAAATTGTCCAGCACTTTAAAAAATGTGATGATAGGGACCAGCAGTTAGCATAATGGCTATGTCGCTGGACTCCCACATAGTCGACTGTGGTTCGAGTCCTGGACCTGGTGGCTTAAACTCACGCTGGGCGCATGTGCGTGCATGCCCAAGATCCCGAGAGGAGAATGGAGGAGAAGGGATTGCGGTGTGGCCATCCTCCCTGGGGGGTGATTTCTCACTTTCTGTCTCTCTGTCTCTCTCTGTCTGGCAAGCGCAGGTGCCCTATAGCAAAAACAAAACAAAACAAAACAAAACAAACCTCTCCCCCCCAAAAATGCAATGATTAAATGTTTGATGGAAAGAAAGGAATAAAATGAATAAAAAAAATAAAGAAGAGTGCCCGTGTCTACATGAAAAATCTAGTGTTTCAAGTGCTTTTTGAGTACTTACTAATGCTACGAAATATTTTTTCTGCTGAAACTTTATCTTCATTTAAAGATTTGTCCAAATAGTATTCAGTTTTTTCTGATCTAAAAGATGATATTTGAAGTTGATGATTCATAATTTATTCAATTCGTATATACTTAATTGCCTCAGGCATTTCAAAATGTGTAATATTCCAACTTTATAAGAAGTTACTTAGGGCTCAAATTCTAGCTTAGAACATATTTTCAAAAAGAGTGAAAGAAACAATGAATCACTTTTGGCCATTCTAATGAAAAATTCAGAATTAGAAATAAGGAACAAAAAGACTGAAAATCTCTCCCTATTACTGGGCTCAGCTCTGATTTTGTTTCTGACCTTGTGAAAGTTTCCTCTATCTTTCAGCTCTTCGTGCTTCAAAATGAAGCTTTTTTTTTTTCCCCCGGACTCTTTCAAAGAGAAGATATTTAATGTATTGCCTCAAATAGTGTCTGGAATGAAGCAGAATATGAATTATTAAATAAATAACATCTAATGTTTATAGCCTGAAATAAAAAATAGTACGGGTTTAAGAAAAAAAAAATCGTTCTGTTCTATTTCTAATCCCAGAGATGAAATTTTCTCTTCTGTGATTTCATTCTTCTTCTGACCTTAGAATTTCAAGGAGCTTTCACCAGGATGAAAACTGTTTATCTGCTCACAAATAAGGCTACACCAGGATGAATGTGTGAGAGACACTGTGGGAACACATGAATAAATCTTTTCTTTCTTCCTTTTTCTCCTCCTTTCTTCTTTCTTCCTCCTCCTTCTTCTTCCTCTCCTTTATGGACCCAATTAAAATGTTGCCTAAATTTCATTGGAATAACTTGTCTCTACTTTTACTGACTGAGCATTTTAGGCTACAAAAGTAGGTAGGTACCAAGACGTAGCTTAATTATTCTTTCTTAAAATTCTAAAAATCATAAACAGGTTGAAACTTTTTCAAAATTAAAACATAAAAAAATCCAGGGCCAGCCAATGGCATGGAGCTTAAGGCAGGATTTCACATGGCTGACTATTCAGTTCAAACCCTGTACTCAGGGGAATCAGCAGTTAGTGTAATGGCTATGTCGCTGGACTCCCATGTAGTAGACTGAGGTTTGCGTCCCGGACCCGGTGGCTTAAAACTCAAGCCCGGCGCGTGTGCGTGCGTGCCCAAGATCCCAAGAGGAGAATGGAGGAGAAAGGATTGTGGCATGACCATCCCCCCTGGGGGGGTGATTTCTCGCTTTCTGTCTCTATGTCTCTCTCTGTCTGGCGAGCGCACGCGCCCTGTAGTGAAAACCTCTCCAAAAAAACCAAAAAAAAAACCAAAAAAACAAAACAAACAACAAAACCCTGTACTTGGCAACTTGAAAAACACATTGGGTGCATGTGGGTGTGCTCAAAACCCTGAGAGGAGGAGTGAGGAGAAGGGATTATGGGAGGTGCTTTATCACTTTCCCTCTCTGTGTCTCTCTGGGAGGTGCTTTATAACTTTCCCTCTCTGTGTCTCTCTGTCTCTCCAGTGAACACATGTTCCCCCTGGCAAATTAAAAAAATAAAAAAATCTAAAAGGAAAGTCAGTATTGAGTACAGTTTTCGCTAACAGCTTCTTTCATAGGACCAAGCAACAAATAATATTAAATGACTCAGTAACTATATAAATTATTTCAGAAAGTAAGTCATATAGTTATTTCTTTTATAAAAGGGATCACTACATCTATATCCATATTTCTCTTGAGATTCGCATATCTGTCTACTCCTTATTTTATTATGTAGATTTTGGTTGTATGAGAGTCTCTGGCTTTCTCATTATAAATTAGAAAACACGTAAAAAGGCAATTTGTTCCTATTGGTTTTGCATAGTATGATTTCTGGGATTTTAATTAGAAGATAATTTTAATTTAATACGATAGCATTCCTTATTTCTCTTTGCTCTGGGAAATGCCTTTATTATTTTGTGTTTATGCTCATCACAGGAATTTCCAGCTTCATTCTTTGAACACTTTAGGGTGGTCAGTAATCTGCTTCCCTGTGTCCTCGAATTCTTCACATCCTGGGCAGGGAAGTCCTTGTCTGTCTTCTTATCTGTCTTTCTTTTTTTTTTTTTTTTTGATGACTTTTTAAAATGTGTTTTTCCTCACTGGCATCCATGCAAATGCCTAGAGCCATTAGGCTGGAGGACTGGAGGAAGGAGATTCCAGCACTACCGGACCCTGGGAGGGTGCTCCTCTCTCTCTCTCTCTCTCTCTCTCTCTCTCACAAAAATGCATGCACTCTTATTACAAAGAAAAAAAAATTGAATTAAACATGAGCTCTTCCTGATAAATGTTATAAAAAGTAATGTGATCATAAAATAAATAAAATTATAACTTAAAAAAACCCTCCTTTAATTTTTTATTATGCATTATTATTTATACATTCAATCACTATCCATCATTTAGAAAATAAAAAGACTTTACCCAGCATGATCTACACCTCAGTCCAGCCCTGTTGAGAATATCGTACACATCCTCATCAACAGGTAATAAAAAATCCCTCTTTTACAGTTCTTGATTACAGTTACCTTTTAGAATCAATTGCCACATCCTTTCTTACATTTTTCTCTGGTTGTTGCTCATTAGAGGTCCCCAGGTCATTTCTTTTCAGTTACATTCCAGATGGTTCTTAGCATTATGAGGAAAGCTCAAAAGGTGTCACATCTTTCACTTAGTGAACTCTTATTAACTTAAGTATTTTCTTCAAGAAAAGCACTAATTCAAGAATGGTGTAAAAATTCCTTTGGTGAGTTTCACACATAATGTTTGGCTAAGTTGTATTCGTGGGTGAAAGATGGTATGGATGTTTCACCCCTTTGATTCTCAGGAATATATTTTACTCAATCAAAAGTACATTTGAGGCCAACGTGTGGCATGGTGGTTAAGGTGGCTGGATCTTATATGGCTGACTGTGTGGTTTGAATCCTGGACCCAGAAGCTTGAAAGACATGCCAGGCATGGGTGCATGCATGTCCAAAATCTCAAGAGCAGAAAAGATACTGTGGTATGACCATCCCCCATCATGATGCTTTTTTACTTTCTCTTTCTCTCTTTCTCCTTCTCTCTCTGATGAGTGGACATATCCTCTGGCAATATTTAAGAATAAAACAAAAATTAGAAAAGTAAATTTGACTCACATCTTTTCAGTGATAGAAGTGTGGAATCTGCTCACTTCATTTTCAGGCTCCTCAATTTTATAAGATAGCTTTTTACCTACATCTGTGAATTGTATATTGACCCTTAAACTCTTACAAAAATAATAACCAGCCCAAGTTCCTTCTATTGAAAGGACTCATTTAGAAGTTTTTATAATGGACGTTTTTCAATGTATACAAAAATAAAATAATAAAGTGAATCTGTATGTCCGTCATCCCGCCACATAATTATCATTTTGACATTCTCGTTCTGTTGACCATACCTTTCCTGCTTTTTTAAAGCTAAAGTATATTGAAAAAATCTCACATATCATATCATTTCTCCCACGCTTCTTCGTCATGCCTCTAACTGACAAGAACCTTTTACAAACAACCAAAAGAGCAAAACATATTGTACTGTCCAAAGTTAAAAGTAATGCTCTAATTATGTTAGGAATCATCCATGTTTATATTGACCTAATTGTCTTAAAGATACTTTTTTAGAGTTCATGTGCTAAAACCAGGGTCCAAATAAGGTTCCCACGTTGCTTTCCTTGTTGCTTTTCATGCCATTGATTTGTGGGAGACATCAGATCATTTGTCTTTGTAACATATCTTAAATTCAGCTTCTAGTGATGCCATTTATCTTATCCTGCTGTTACCCATTTAGCCAGAACACAGGTAGCTGGATCCGGAGGTCTGATTAGATTTAGGTTCAATTTAGAGGGGAGCAAGAATGTTTCATATAACATCATATTGAGAGTTACAATGGCTCACTTTTAGTGATGCTTCAGCTGATTAGTGGGTTCAGACAATGCCCAGCAACCCCTTTCATAAAATTTCTTGTCAAATTTCACTGAATTTCTTTAGTGGTTGATCCTTGTCAAGTTTCGTTATTGAATTAGGTGGCACAAGGTGATAATTTTTTAAATTCCGTCTGGCTTTTTGCATTTATTAGCTGGAATGCTTTTTTAAAGAAGAATGTTCACATGTTAGGTTTTGTTCTAATCTTGAAATAGAGTTTTTCTTTCAGAAAAGGCAGTATAAATGATTGATTTGAAACCTCTATTATTATGTTTTCAAAATAACGAGTCATTTTTGGGGAACTTTCAATAGAAGCCTGTGTGTGTGTGTGTGTGTGAGAGAGAGAGAGAGAGAGAGAGAGAGAGAGAGATATTTGTCAAAATTGCCATTGAACTCTTCCTGCCAGCTCATGACTCCAGAAGCTCCTGTTCAGGTTAGAAGATCTTGGCTATGACGCTCTCTGCAGATTTCACGATGTCAGTTTGCTCTGTAACCACAGCTTGCTGATTGGTCCAAGAAGAGTTCATAGTGTTCAGCTGGTCTAATTTCTTGTTGTTACAAAAATGGGGGTTATAACTTCCAAATTCTTTGGATGTCAGCAATACAACCCAAGGTCCAATTCAATATTTTGTTGACTATCCAAATTATTCTATCAGAGACTGACAAGATCCATAGCAAATTGGATTGTGTATCATTTAGATGTGACATTGTTAGAATTTAGTTGGTTCCTTTCCTTTTGACCTAAGATATCTCAAGCTCATTTTATACATTGTATTTACCAACCCTGAAATGAACAGTTTATCCAGAGGATCTTGAAAATAATAATTAGAAGACTGGACTAGGGAGAAATGTTCACATGATGAAATACTCAGCTTGTAAGCTAAATATTGGGATTGAAAGTAAAAGAGAAAATAAAAATTTAAAAATGTAAATAAAAAGAGAAAACAAACAAAAGTAATTAAAATATCTTTGTAATAATTTTCATGTTTCCTTGGAGATTTAATCAATAGTCTTTCAATAATTCAGTAGTATTTATTTAGTTCCCATTTTGTGCCAGGCTATCCCATGTTCCTGGAGGAATTTCTGTGAGCAAGATAAGACATTTACACTCATGGTTAATCGTATAGAAAAAAAAAGAGGGAAAAATACAATAAACAGTAGTAAATTAGTAAATCATATAGATTATTGTAAGTTTCTAAGCACCATGGAAGAAAAGGAAGAGTTGAGTTGGATGAAAGGGATCTAAAAATGTATGTTGGTGCATGCGGAGTCACATTTTAAAAAAGATTGATCAGGATATGTCCTACTGGGTGATAAATACGTCAGTCTTAAAATGGGTGTGGGGATGAGCATGCTGATTTATTTTTATTTTTATAGTTTTTTACTAGAAGGGATGCATGCTCATCAGGGACAGGCAGAAAGAGAGGGAAAGTAGGAGAAAGAAAAGCATTCCCCTAGAGAATACTTAAACCACAATCCATTCTCTTTCATCTCTTCCTCCTCTCAAGATTCTGGGCAGGGGGGAACCAGCAGTTAGCATAATGGCTATGTCGCTGGACTCCCACGTAGTCGACCGCAGTTCGTGTCCCGGACCCGGTGGCTTAAAACTCACGCCGGGCGCGTGTGCGTGCGTGCCCAAGATCCCGAGAGGAGAATGGAGGAGAAGGGATTGTGGCGTGACCATCCCCCCTGGGGGGTGATTTCTCGCTTTCTGTCTCTATGTCTCTCTCTGTCTGTCTGGCGAGTGCACGCGCCCTACAGTGAAAATCGCTCCAAAAAAAAAAAAAAAAAGAAAAAAGGAAAAAGAT
>NW_006160098.1:218938-220275 GCF_000334495.1 Tupaia belangeri chinensis | reverse complement strand
TGAAAATCGCTCCAAAAAAAAAAAAAAAAGAAAATAGGAAAAAGATTTTGAGCAGGACACATGTGCCTAGTGTGTTTTTCAAGCCATTGGGTCCAGGACTCAGTCCAGGCAGTTGGACATGTGAGATCTGGTTGCCTTAAACACTAGGTCATGGAGCTGACCCCATGCTGGTATTTAGGAGTGAATATCCTAGGTACTTTCCAGCCACCTTCGCCCAAGTACTACAGACCAAGTTAAACAACAATGTTAACATTTCTCCACCTTTAAATTTAGGTGCCAGTGAGGCATCACATTGGCCATATTCCATGATCTGTTCAGAGATCCGAGTATCATGAAGTTGAGATGTTTGGCCATAAAGATTTTTACATTCTTGGCTTAGAGCAGAAAGAAGACTTAATCAAAGACAAAAAATAAAAAAATAAAAAAATAAAAGAATTGTTCTATGACCAGATTTCTCTAGCTTTTGAGAAACATTTTAGAAAACTTTCTAAATAATTTGTACCTACAATGAATTGGTAATGAGACTATGCCTTGGACCATTAATTTATGCCATTTCTTTCTCAGTCACGTTTAATTACAGAAAAAGTTCTTGTTAAATAAAATTCCATCATGTGCATAAAGACAACTCTGAACAACCACTAATTGTGATCTTCAATGCAAGAAAATAATTAAGACTTATTAATTATTAAACTGCAAGTAAAATTGCTTTATACTATAGTTTGCATTCTGACAAAATAATTAGTAAAACAAAGAAAAAGTAACAAATGTAAAGTTTCTTAACATAACCTTGGAAAAAGTGAGATCTTGGGAAAACGGCAAGGTAAGACTATCCAAAGGCACATGTATGAATCAAAATGAGATTTTTGAACTGACAACAATAAGACAAAATCATCAAAATTACATCTTATTTAACTATTTTCTCAAGTATTTTTCCACTTGGATATTTTACCATATCTCTTGAAGTCACATATGTTAATTTATAATGTTTGAAATTGGAATTTTAATGAGTCCAATCATAATACTTCTTCTTACATAAAAGTCCAAAGACTTTAATATACATTACCTTATTAATTAACCACAATACTAAATTTTAGATAGGGGAGAGCTTTTTTATCCAAAGAAGAATCAAAGAGCTTAAAAGACTGATTCCAAGTTATAATAGAACTAAAATGAGAAGCCCTATCTTACTGTCCCTTGTCTAGGAGAATTCTTGTGCAAATAATTCTTATGTAAATGATATCTTTGCCAAAAGTCAGCCTGGATCATTGGCATTCTTAGAACAAATAATTTTGGTATGGAAATTAAGAGGTGATAATTTGGAGAGGGACAGAGATTGA
>NW_006160098.1:217260-218756 GCF_000334495.1 Tupaia belangeri chinensis | reverse complement strand
AAGAGATTGACTGAAATAAGGGGGGGAGGATAATTTATATTGTCCATCTTAAGTGGATTATTATCTTAGGTAGTCTTCTTATTGGCGTGTGTGTATGTATGTGTGTGTATGTGTGTATGTGTGTGTGTGTGTGTGTGTGTGTGTGTGTGTGTAGACAGGATCTCACTGTGTTTGTTGTGATACTCATCCTCCAGCCTCTTGAGTTTATGGGGCTACAGGTATGCACCATCAAGCACATCTTTTAGGACAGGCTGGGGATCCAACCAGGGCCACCCCTATGGCCTCAATCAGCCTGCCAATTAGTAGCATCTACGATTAAGAATGGGCCTTATAGTTTCTTAAAAAGAAGAAAAGCAACAGTAAGACAGCCATTTTTTCTGAAGGTGGTGGTTTCTGAATAACGAGAAGAGACAGCATCAAGAATTCTCCCTGCAGGACAGTTAAAGCTGGTCACAAATTCTGAGAGATTTCTTCAGTGATGGGGTGATGGCTATGTCTCCATCCTTGAATTTGGGTGGGTTCTGTGAGTGCTTGACAATTCAAACATAGTGAAAGTAGTATCGGGGCCATTTTCTGGAAACCATAATGGAAGTTGCACAACCACTGCCTGGAAAGACTATGTGCAAGAGATGCCATCGTGAGATGATGTTAAGAGACAGCCATGATGGTCCAGCCCCTGCAGCTATCCAAGCTGCACTGTTCTCCGCAAACTCATCAAAAGCAGCAGCTGAAATCCCTCGAGTGACCCTAGAGAATAACTGAAACAAAAGAACCATCCACCCAGCCCCACTCAATGCCCGATTTGCCAATCCATGAGATACAACAAAATAGTGGTTGCTTCAGTCACTGAGTTCTAGAATGAGCCATTGTGCAGTTACGAGACAAGTGGAACACCCTCTTCCACTGCTTGGATCTTCTGATGGGTTATAGGACTCATTCGGATGTTTCCAAATAAGCTGCTCATCAATCTAAAAAGGGAGAAATTGTTTCCTTCCAGAGATGCACATAATGTTCCTAAGTATTGTTCAGGCTACAATGTCATCTCTTGTCTTCATTTGGTCATGGACTCAGAGTTTTAAATATCACTTCCATAAACTCATTTCCTTGGTCTTTAATCAGCATAGGTACCCTGGCCTCCCACCTCCTTGCCCCTCATACCCCCTGCAGTCTGCTCTCTGCTCTCAAATGACAAAACGCAATTTACAATCTGTAAACCTCGTTGTTCGTCTCCGTAGTTCTCTCTTTTTTTAATAATTATTTTTTATTTTATTTTTTTTACACATTAAATCACAGTATTTAACTTACAAAGTGAACATTTCAATATGTGAACATTTCTTTCCAACAAAGTTGATCAAAATATCTTCAACCAATAACACCATTACCTCCCCATCCTGTCAATTCTCTGTCTCTGTATCCCTCCTCCAAATGTTTTTCCCCAGGTCCTACTCCTCCTTGCACACCACTGGCAAATTTTTCCTGTAAATTGCCTCTATGAA
>NW_006160098.1:170347-217180 GCF_000334495.1 Tupaia belangeri chinensis | reverse complement strand
GAAAGAGATTGACTGAAAGAAGGGGGGGAGGATAATTTATATTGTCCATCTTAAGTGGATTATTATCTTAGGTAGTCTTCTTATTGGCGTGTGTGTATGTATGTGTGTGTGTGTGTGTATGTGTGTGTGTGTGTGTGTGTGTGTGTGTGTGTGTAGACAGGATCTCACTGTGTTTGTTGTGATACTCATCCTCCAGCCTCTTGAGTTTATGGGGCTACAGGTATGCACCATCAAGCACATCTTTTAGGACAGGCTGGGGATCCAACCAGGGCCACCCCTATGGCCTCAATCAGCCTGCCAATTAGTAGCATCTACGATTAAGAATGGGCCTTATAGTTTCTTAAAAAGAAGAAAAGCAACAGTAAGACAGCCATTTTTTCTGAAGGTGGTGGTTTCTGAATAACGAGAAGAGACAGCATCAAGAATTCTCCCTGCAGGACAGTTAAAGCTGGTCACAAATTCTGAGAGATTTCTTCAGTGATGGGGTGATGGCTATGTCTCCATCCTTGAATTTGGGTGGGTTCTGTGAGTGCTTGACAATTCAAACATAGTGAAAGTAGTATCGGGGCCATTTTCTGGAAACCATAATGGAAGTTGCACAACCACTGCCTGGAAAGACTATGTGCAAGAGATGCCATCGTGAGATGATGTTAAGAGACAGCCATGATGGTCCAGCCCCTGCAGCTATCCAAGCTGCACTGTTCTCCGCAAACTCATCAAAAGCAGCAGCTGAAATCCCTCGAGTGACCCTAGAGAATAACTGAAACAAAAGAACCATCCACCCAGCCCCACTCAATGCCCGATTTGCCAATCCATGAGATACAACAAAATAGTGGTTGCTTCAGTCACTGAGTTCTAGAATGAGCCATTGTGCAGTTACGAGACAAGTGGAACACCCTCTTCCACTGCTTGGATCTTCTGATGGGTTATAGGACTCATTCGGATGTTTCCAAATAAGCTGCTCATCAATCTAAAAAGGGAGAAATTGTTTCCTTCCAGAGATGCACATAATGTTCCTAAGTATTGTTCAGGCTACAATGTCATCTCTTGTCTTCATTTGGTCATGGACTCAGAGTTTTAAATATCACTTCCATAAACTCATTTCCTTGGTCTTTAATCAGCATAGGTACCCTGGCCTCCCACCTCCTTGCCCCTCATACCCCCTGCAGTCTGCTCTCTGCTCTCAAATGACAAAACGCAATTTACAATCTGTAAACCTCGTTGTTCGTCTCCGTAGTTCTCTCTTTTTTTAATAATTATTTTTTATTTTATTTTTTTTACACATTAAATCACAGTATTTAACTTACAAAGTGAACATTTCAATATGTGAACATTTCTTTCCAACAAAGTTGATCAAAATATCTTCAACCAATAACACCATTACCTCCCCATCCTGTCAATTCTCTGTCTCTGTATCCCTCCTCCAAATGTTTTTCCCCAGGTCCTACTCCTCCTTGCACACCACTGGCAAATTTTTCCTGTAAAGAGCCTCTATGAATGTTCTGAACAACAGACCACTGTGGTAGATGGATGTGAACTGTTCCTAATCTTCCTTTGCCTACCTACCATTCTCCACCACTAGCTAAAAACAACGTATCTAATCAGTTCAGGCCTCAGGTTTTGTCAAAAAAGTGAATGCCACAGTGGAAGATTGCTTCCAGAAGACCATTCTTCAAATGGCAGAGAGAACAGATGTAACTGAATCTCTAGCTCAAGGGTGGAAAATCGTTTTCACCCACCTTGTGTGTTCATGTTTTTTGATCAGGAGTGACTGTAGTCTGTACTTTGTTTCAAAAAAACTTAACACTGGGCTCAGAGGAAATGAGTTCTGAGGTCAATTAATTATATCTTCCATGAGTATACAAGAAAGATTTTGCTCTTGTTGAGCAGTTGTTTTTTCTCAAAGGTAAAAAAGACCCAAAGGAGAGCAGAAAAATTTAACAAAGGGGTGAAGAACAGCAATACATTTGGTTTACTTAGACCATAGCTCCCATCTTGAGGTCCCTATAAAACACTAGACAAGACCCTGGGTGCCTAAGAGTAAGCAAGAAGGTTAATTCTCACCATTTGTTTTGTTGCAAGACAGTCTTCTCAACAGCTTCGCTTGTAGAAATTAATGCCGGGGTGAGTGAGTTTCTTCAAATAGCAACAACCTCGTGTTTATTTTTAAAAATCAATTTGTTAATATCTCCTATGCATGTCACCACAACACTGTGATTAGACCAGGTAAGAACTGATATTCTTTTTTTCCAAAAAAGAAGAAATAAACACGGAAAAGTTCAGTGACTTGTCTAACATGAAGTGTCAGGAAAAGAACCAAGATTTTCTGATTCTGGACTGTTGTGCTTTTTTTCCCCACTAGGAAATCTTCAATCTTGATTTTTGTCAGGACACTCAAAATATCACATTAGCTGATAACACTGTTTGAAAGTATGTGTTATGTCTTTGCAGTAAAACAGAAGACTTAAAATGAAATACTCATCTTTTATTAAAATTTTCTAGCATGTTTGATGTGACAAGATAAAAAGTGGAGAAACTTAAAAGGACAAAATCTGTTAGGGCTTCAAATATTTAAAAATAAATTGCTATAAACAACTAAAAATACAAAACAGAAAGCATTATGTCTATAAAAATGTGGACATATACAAGCATGCCAGCAATCTGACTTCTCTCCACTGAACCTTGATCAATAGTTGAAAAACATTCCTTAAAAAATTTAATGTTACAACTGTCAAAATGAAATACAATTCACCTTTATCAAGAAAATCTGAATGCCAGCTTCTAAATGACATAAGTTGAAAGATAAAATGAAGTGAATATTTCCCAACAAAAATGGTATCCCAAAGGCAGCATTTCTAATGGAACCATAAATATAATTCTTTCTCCCCCTCTCCTGTTGTCTCTTAATGGAACCATAAATATAATTCTTTTCCCCCCTTTCCTGTTGTCTCATGGGTTTTTATAGTCAAGCCTTTATGAATGGCCCCAGTTTCAGACTTTAGCCAATGAAATAATATTGATTTGTTTTCCTGGACTTAAAATTTTGTATGATTTTTTTTCCCCTAAGTTTTTCTTTTGCTGCTCATCTCTCTCTTCTTTGTTTTCTGGTTACCTTGAGCCAGCCATCCCCCATCCCCTAAGGAGCAGTACTCTTACTGAGTTTAAGTCCAGTGGACAGTGCTTTCTTCATTTATGGAGACACTGTCAAGACAGGGGCCATTCACAGCTTGGTTCTGTCATGCCACACCTTTTACCCACTTGATTGAGTGGCTGTAGCATACTAAGAGAAACTGCAGTGCTAACACAGTTCAGATACTATGTTTCTTCAACCTCTCAGTTAGTTGCTGACCCTCTTGAACACTCCTCCTCTTTTCCATCTGAGCAAATGTATCCTTTGCCTAGATTCTTTCTCCTACTTTGTGTTGTATTATCTGGTGAAACAAACATTCTGCTATAGTTATGAAGTAATGACATTCATTACTGATACATATTAATTAATCTTTCACCTTCCTTATGAACACACAAAAGGGTTGTTCTCAATTAAACTAGAGACCAACAAGAAAATGTTTCAGAGAAACATCGAAAGAGATATTAAGTATTTTTTTTTTGGTAAAGCAAATGGATTCCTTAAGTTGCGCTGGTGGGGGGGTGGTGGTTAAGGCAGCAGGATTCTACCTACATACTGGACTGTGTACTTTAGTCTTGAACCTAGTAGCTTGAAAAAAACCTGCTGAGCACATGTGCATGCATGCCAAAATCCCAGAGGAGGGAGAAATGAAAGAGAAGAGACTGTGGCATGACCATGGGGCACCTTTTCACTTTGTCTCTGTCTGTCTGTCTCTGTCTCTCTCACTCTCCCAAGTGAGTGTATGTGTACCCTGACAAATTAACAACAACAACAACAACAACAAAAAGGCAGCAACAGAAGAAAAGAAAATGGACAACACTCCTCTAGATTAATTAGACATTCATGTCAGTGAAAAGGCCCTTTATTTATAGGCATGTATTAACAAAAAGTTATTTTTCACTAAAACGTCTGTGTTGGTCAGTGAGATCGATTGCCCATCTCCTATTCAAAATTATGAGATGATTTTCATGGAAAAAATATAATTAAAAGTAAAATCTACCCCCAATCTAGGAAAAAAAAAAAAAAAGAAAACTCTCCACAGAAGTAGTGGGTAAAGAAAACACTTTCATTCAAATAAGCATTGCAGAAGAACATGATACACATCAAAGACAATCATTGGAGGGATTGTGAAAGGAGAAAGGAATCTCACCCTTTTCCATAGTGAAGCAGATGCACCCAGCGCACAGATGTCTTCAAGATAAGCCACATCTAGTCCTCAAGAGAACTTGACAGCCCCACTTGTTGCACATAATTCATCTTAACTTTACCTGGTAATTTGGTTGACCATCTGTGTTAGCTGCTGTCTTGATCCAGAGGAAAAAACCAAACATCTTTTTGACAGGAGGCAGTTTTCCAGCTTAGAGTAAACTATCCACAGAAGTTAGGCACCTACCCTCACAGAAGCTAGGAGCTAAGGGTACTCTCTCCCCTGTAAGGTTTACATCTCAAAGAGATGGCTCCCAGGTTATTAACAAAGACATTCCTGGGTCATAAAGCTGATAAAGGCCTATCTGGTCTTCAAAGGATTTACATGCACTTCAAAGAGAAGAGGAAGCTCTTGCAAGTACAAGTTTTCTAAGGCAGTTAGAAAACTCAGGGGTTAGAAGGAAAATTCTTCACTTATTTTTAACTGGAGAATCAGACATCGTCTTTTTAATTTGTACTTATCCTTACAATCTCTAGACTTGGCGATATGGATATTTAGTTTTTCCACACTGCTTGCCATCGTAAAGGAGAATAGCACTCCTCACCATTTTAACAGTGGAAGGATGTTAATGAAGTGTGGTAAGGTTATTATTATTATGGATTTTTTTTCAGGTCACGAGGAGATCATCAGTGTAGCACATTGGTTTTAGTTATTCAAACAACAACAACAAAAAGTAGACAACCAGGTTCTTACATGGTGGAAATGAAAGGAAGTAAGAAAAAAAAATACAATTGTTTCACACAGCTAGAAGCCTGCAATGAATTGGAATCAAGACTGACCAAAGATTCTAGAAAATTGCCACCAATCCTTTTCAATTTTGATGTGATTTCAAGTCACTTATAATCAATTTTCAAACTGACTTTTTTTAAAAAATAGGTTTCATTTGCAGAGCAATCACATCAGATTATTTGCCACTTTGTGGCTTGATTTGTTAGATTAAAATACATGGGAATATTTCCTCCAATTTGTACTTGATTCTTTTTTATTTTTATTTTTTAGAGAGAGAGATTTTTGCTATAGGCTGTGTGCATTTGCTGGAGAGACAGAGAGAGACAGAGAGAGACAGAAAGTTAGAAATCATCTCCCAGGGGGATGGCGATGCCAAGATTCCTTCTCCTCCATTCTCCTCTCTGGATTTTGGTCACAAATGCACACATGCCTGGAAAGAGATTTAAGCTGCTGGGTCCGGGATTCAAACCATGGTCGACTACATGGGAGACCAGTAGTGTAACCATTGTGCCCTCTGCTGGTCCCATCTACTTGATTCTTTTTGTGTAGTGCTGGCATTGGTACCTACTCCTAACTAATTCTGTTGTTTCCCCTATTCTCTCACCTTTCCCCTTCCCTCCCCATTCTCCGTATCATATCTACCCTCAAATTGGATAAAATGCCCACCTCAGCTTAACTCATCATGCAGGCACTCAGATCTCCCCCAGACAAATTCCTGAGATGATAAACTCATGGGTTAACTACAGTTTATTTACAATTTAATGAAAATTGCAAGCTACAATTGTATTTCTTTCATTGCAGCAATGGTATACATAATTTATATCTTGTTTCTAAGCCTTACAAATGTGTTTTCTGGAGATAAGAGGTCTGTTTCCACTATATGTTTGTTCTCTGCATAACCAAACTTTTTGAAAAGATTTATAAACACTACTTATGATACATTTGTTAATAATTTTTCCTTTTTAATTGTGGATTTAGGTTCAATTTTGCATGCTGAATTTTGCCTCAATTTTGTTACTTTGTGAATTTAATGTGATCAGATTTGACTTTCAAAAATTTATTAGTATAATGCAGAATTATTCTTATTACCCACAAACACACATGCACATTAACACTCACTATTGACAATTCAAAATAAATTAAATGCAGTCTTATTGTCAACAAGAAATGGAATAAAGTACAATTTTAACTTGATTTCATGATGTTTTAGACTCGTACCTCTAAGAATGTCATAATTTTGGATTTAGGTCCTTTTCATCTGTTTATTAGTAAACCTCAGAAACAAAGTTAATAATGATAATAAAAAAACCTTCCTTAAATTTAACACACATTGACTGTCCAGAGGTTGTGAAGATTGAAGTAAAATTCCCCATGTGATATTGAAACCTAATCACAATGGTCATCCCATATTTGTTTCTATCAGATTTTAGAGTTGATATAAAATAGCTCTCTTAAAAAATTAAAATAGGAGAATTACTGGCTAGCAATTTTCCGATGTTTATCTAGTATTTTACTACTGAGTAAATGTATGCGTCCTCAATGTGTTTTTATTTGCAATTGTTTATGTTATTTCATAGATAAGCATGGCAAGCAAGACATAACTATCAATATTTATTATAATAATGGGAAGAGCTACCACTTACTGAACTCTATATGCTAGGCATTTTGATAAGTGGTTGAAAGCATTGTCTTATAAATCTTCACAAGAACCCTATAAAAGACAAGCACTTGCTATTTCTGCTTTTACAGATAAGAAATTTGAGGCTCGGAGGTGTTAGGTGACCTGTTACATGTACCAATAAATGCTGGACCTTGAACATTGGTCCAGATCTGTTTCCATAAACATATCTGTTCTTTTTCTTGGGAGAGGTTTTTTCTTTTGTTTTGTTTTGTTTTTTGCTATAGGGCACGTGCGCTCCCCAAAGAGACAGAGAAAGACAGAGACAGAAAGCAAGAAATCACCCCCCAAGGGGATGGCCACACCACAATCCCTTCTCCTCCATTTTCCTCTCGGAATCTTGGGCACGCATGCACACGCGACCGGCGTGAGTTTAAGCCACTGGGTCTGGGACTCGAACCGTGGTCGACTACATGGGAGTCCAGTGACATAGCCATTAAGCTGACTGCTAGTTCCAACACACCTGTTCTTAACCAGTACACTAAATGCCTATTTAGAAATTGCCTCACCCAGTACTGTAATCTAACTATGTGAGACAGTACAATGGAAATCTATAGAATAAACTAATGGCATGCTTCTCTTATTGATTCTTCATCTATATCCTCCAGAAATCAGCTCATGTCTCTTCTTCCTGTACCAGAAGAAAAATTCATGACTGTTTAATCACTTCCAACATGCACACCATACTTTCATGTGTTATATTATCACATTCTAAAAATTACCCAATCTATGTTTCTAAAGGGTTATTTATTTAATTTTTATTTATTTATTCATTCATTTATTTTAATTTGACCAGAGAGAGACATACACACACAGTGAGAGAGTAAAAGAGAGAGAGAGAGAAAGTGAGAGAGAGAGAGAGAGTGAGTGAGAAAGTAAGCCACCAGGTCAGGGACTTGAACTGTGGTCAGTTATGTGGGAGTGTCCAGAGTCTTAACCACCACGCCACCTGCTATACCCCTTCCCCAATATATGTTACAACTCTAGTTTCACATGGAAGTATGTGGGGACTTAAATTGGTTGAGTTATCTAAGATCATATGGTAAGTCATAAAATCAGACCTTGAATCTAAATCTTTGGACACCATTCAGTGATTTATTTTCTTTTATACAATTTGAAGCATGTTTTGGGATGAAATTATTTAAATTGGTGAACTCTAAGCCCTTCATAATGTGAGTCAACCTCTCCCATCAGCTGAAGACCCAAACAAAACAGAAAACACCCTCCTGGAGCAGTGGAAATTCTCTGACAGAATGCCTTTGGATTCCTCTGTGCCAGGGACTCTTCTGGGGTTCACACTGCAGACTTGAGCCTCCATAATTGTGTGAGACAATTCCTTACAATAAGCCTCTATATATTTATGTGTGTGTGTGTGTTACGTGTGTGTGTACCTCTTTCTCTCTATATATGTGTGTGTACCTCTGTGTGTGTGTGTGTATGTGTGTGTGTATATGTACTCCTCTCTGTCTGTGTAATTTACCTCTCTCTATATACAGATATCTATGTATGTGTGTACCTCTCTCTCTGTGTGTACCTCTATCTGTGTGTGTGTGTGTGTGTGTGTGCATGCGCATACCTCTCTCTTTCACTGTTTGTATACCTCTCTCTCTATATATATATGTGTGTGTGTGTGTGTCTATACCTCTATTTATCTATGTGTGTGTGTGTGTGTGTGTGTGTGTGTGTGTGTGTACCTCTCTCTCACTGTAAGTAGGTGTGTGTACATCCTTCTATACATTCTGTTAGTTCTGTTTCTCTGGAAAAGCTTGACTAATACAGTTTCCTGCATACATAACTAATGTCAGAAAACTTGGCAGCAGGTGATAAATCAGACACCAAGCCCTCACTATTGACCCCACCTGGAACTTGCAGTTGGGGATTTATTTGTCTTCTCTAAATGTGACCCTCTGATTATAAAAAGGAATTTAATAATAATAAATATTTAGAGGAAAATAGTACTTGCAGAGTATTATTCAATTACAAATGCAAATCAATAAATTAGCATATGTAAGCAACATTCTTTATGCAAATTCTAAAAGCCATTATTTAGGAGAGCTTAGAATGACAGGGTATGGCTAAAAAAACAAAAAGGGTTTCAGTAAGGGATGGAGTAACTGAGCATAAAAATTTCTGTAATGGTCAAGTATTTATCTCAGTTCATCAGATTTTGCTGACAGTGCCTCTGTCTTTCACTATGGAAAATTCAAAGAGGGTATAGCAGGGATTATTATTAAATATTATATATTTACTGGGAATAAATGTACAGGATATAACCCTGAAGTCATCCTTAGTATTTCTGATGACTAGTCCAACCGCTGAATCCATCTAGGGAGCCCAGCCACCCCCTATCTCACTAGCATAAGATAAGACACTCTAATCATGGTTAGATGCTCTTGAATCTAAACCAGAAACTAGTATCAAATATTATAACCATAGCTACTCCTATAAACCCTCTCACTTAATAAATTACAAGGGTTCCAGGCATCCTCTCTTAGAAACTAGGAGCCGAGACCAAATATATATTGTTTATCATGTCGCAGATTACAATAGTTTGATTGGGTTTTGCAAAGATGTACTTATCTGAAGACTATGAGTTGAGGCATGCTGGGAAAGGATTTAGAAGAACCAATATCTCGGTACTTGGAATTAAAGTGAAAAAGAACAGAAAAAGGTGGTGAAGTAGTCATCACATAAACACATTAAAAAGTTCCTTGATCTGAGGAAAAGTCTGAGTCATCAGATCAAAAGGGGTCAGAGAGAACTAGGCAAGTTTAGTGCAAACACATACCCCACGTATCTGGCAGAAAAGACAGGTTGATTCCAAAGGACATAATTAGGTTGGCATTTGATTTTTTTTTTCTCATGATTACTAAGGGGCAGAAATCAATAGAACAACAGCAGCATCTTTGAAGGAAAAAAAGATTAAGGCATACAAACTATATCCCTGGAGAAACCATCATTTATTTGCAAGGGCAAGAGAAAGCTATTCTCTGACATTCAAGGACATGAAAATTATACCACCTAAATGTTCATACTGACAAAACTTACTTGAAAATCTGTCCATCTAATGGAAACCTTCATCAAAGTAAACTTCAAGAAAGGACGTTCATGATATTAAAAGAAAAATGTAGTGAGCAATGAAACAGAAAACAGTACCGTAGAAATAATTATTGCTCATGATAATTTTGTAAATAGATCTCTGTGAGAAAATATTTGAAGGAAGGACATTATTACTAATTTACAGTAAGGAATTTCAGAAAAATAACAGGGAAAATAAAGTAAAAGGGTGAAAATTTAAACATTACCAGAAGTCAATAATTAATCATTAATTACTTGATATTGATTTTTGAAAAATAAGAAAAAAGCATTTGTTTTCAAGACTAAATCCACATTAGAATCATCTGGGGAAGTTATTAAGAATATGTATTTCTGGGACCAGCAGGTGGCATGGTGGTTAAGGCACTGGACTCCCACATGGCTGATGATGGTTTGAGTTCTGGACCTGGTGGTTTGCTTTCTCACTTTCTCTCTCTCTCTTTGGGTCTCTCTCTGGTGAGTGCGTGTGTCCTATACAAGTTAAAATAATAATAATAATAAAAATTTTTAAATACTTTAAAAAAAATGACTATGTATTTCTAAGACTCATCTCTCAGAGTAGAAACAGAATTTAAGTATGGGCTCTAGAAATCAAAGCTGTTGAAAATGCCTAACACCATATTGTTTTGTAGAGCTGGTATATAAATATTCATAATAGTTTACCACAGTTCCAAGAAAATCTCTTTTAATGGAACTTAAGTTTCCTTCCCTACTATGTAGCTTTTTTTCTCCCTTCTCTTTGGGCAATTGAAAGGTATGTGGCAGAAGAAAACTGACTACTGTCTATTATGTTCAAAAGTTCCCAAGTGTGACGTATTACAATAGGGCAAGAACACACACAATGGTCTTCAAATAATTCACAAAAAATGTTTAGTATGAAAAAAAAGTATGCAGAGATTTCAAAATCTTTCCTTGCACTAAAATAAACTCATAGTTTATTTTTTTAAAACAACTTATTCTTCCCATGAGAGAGATAGAGAGAGAGAGGGATCGGTACCCTCAGCCAGGTGTTCCTGTGGCTGTCCACCTGCCGCTCAGCAAGTGCAGCTCACAGGAAGGAGCCCAGGTCCAGCATTGCAGAGTACTGTATGACTGCTGTGTCCCCAGCTGGCTCCTAAACTCATACTTCAATTCCATTGTTTTCCCCCACAGACTTCGTGAAGTTTCCTTGTAGCGTCATCAAAACATTTACAAGATGTTTACACAAATGATCTCTTTGTTTTCTGCTTGTTGTCCGAAATCTTTTGCAGAAAAGATAGACTATCCTTTAGGGTGTCAGGTCAAATTCACTAACCAAAGAACCTACAAGTAAACGCACATCACCATGGATCCCACTTGACGTAAGAACTTTGTGATTTGTGGGCACAGTGGCCAATGATTTCCACCTGGGAAACAGTACTAGGCGTCAGAACGCCTTCTCCCTTTGAGGCATCTGGCTGCAGTCTGAGAGCTTGACTATGAGCAGACAATTCTGGCTTTACTCCCAAATCAGATGAACACTGAGATTTCCCTTGGCAGAGAGTAGGACACGGGAGAAATGGATGTGGCTCAGGGAAAGAAGATTAGCAGTGCTTTAGATAGATACAGCTACTGTAACACATAGAGTCAAAAGTCCTGTAAAGATGCAAAACTCTAAAAGCTTACTGCCCACACAAATGGCAACCCAGAGAGAGTGCTGTTTGCTGTTGGGTGGAACTCCTCTTCTTAATGTTTGAGACGCCAGAATACTTTTTATATTTTGGCTCTGACATCTTGAAGAGCTTGCTCATAGCTGGTATCTAACTGGAAGAATGGGGAATGAGAATGTTGCCATTAGGAGAACTATAAATGAAATGGTACTTAGAAGTTAACAAGGGACATAGCTGTCCCAGCTGTGAGATATAAGAAGCTTAGACTGGGCTTTTCCCATATCTTGAAACCTCCATTTCATTGTACTAAGAAGGATCCAGTTGATCTGGGCTCAAGCCTGGATGTCACCCTCATAAATATAGATGAAAAACTTATGAAATTAATGTAAAAACCCGAATCCTTTAATTGAAAAACTAAGAATTCAACTTCACAAAAAATAAAAATAAATATAATAACAATTATACTTAATTTTACTAAAACCACAGAATGCAATCAACTCCTCCTCCTCAGGCTGACAAAACATTTAATTCAGCAATACTCAAGGTTAGTGAGGAGGCACTCGCTCTCCCTCCTTTGCTGTTGGTTTTATTTTTGCTTTCTGAAAAATAATTTGGAAATATGTATGTTTAGATTGAAATGAATGTGTATTCTTTGACTCAGGAAATTCACTTCTAGCCATATACCCTAAGGAAATCAACAGAGATATGGATCATGATTTAGGAACAAGGACATTCATTGCAGCATTATTTATAATAATGAAAAATTGGTGGAAAGTTTTAGGTACAGTAGAATAACTAAACAAATTATGTACAGCCATATGGTGGGCTGCCAACAATATGTCATAGAATAACTATCTAGTGAATAGAAAAGTAAAATCAGAAATAAAAAGAACAACTCAGATAAAAACAATACATATAGTAAAATCTAAGAAAGATAGCAAGAGAACAAATAGAGAGGCAGGACATTACTGGGACACAGACATGGCTTATTACCTGTTGATGATGACGTGTATAGTATTCTCATCTGGATTGTTCTGAGAAGTATTTCATGATAGGTAAAGTCTTTCTACAAGCAAAATGAGAAATAGTGATTGACTGTTTAAAAAAATAATTATAATAATAATAATAATGGTTGGGAAAAACATTGAAAAGATATTGAATGATGAAGCGGGGAGATTAATGTCTCTGTATTGACTGACATGCATGGCATTCCCTTTTGAAAAAGCAATGTAATACACTGTAAAGCTATATGCAATCCAATGTAATATAAACAAGATAATTATGAAAATAAATATACATATATATATTAGAAAAAAATTATACTAAGATGTTAATAGCAATTTTTTTTTCTAAGTTTCAATGTAATGAGTGATACTTTTTTTATAGACTTCTATATTTGCTCAGATATTCTGTGGCCAGAATATGTCCCTTTCCCATTTAAATATACTGTTAATAAAATATAACATTGTGTAGAGTCATAGAAACTGAAATTTAGAATAAACTTTAAATGTTACATATCTACAGGCCTACCCAAAGCAATAGGACCTGCCATACTAACTTAAATGATTACTGACAGGTGCTTGTCACCATAAATGGTTCTTTTAAGTTTGATCATTACTTCTGTACATAAGTGGGCATTTAGAAAACCAGTAGACAGAACCAGGGCACTAGCAATTCTTAACTTTTATTTATTTTAAGACTATTTTCTCCCTCTCTAATTCAGCTTTCTCCTAATGATAACAATATTGTTTTTCCACAAAAATACAATTGGATGAAAACGGAATATAATGAATAATTTACATGGAACATTGTCATTAGCAGATTGGATGCTTGTAGACAGAGATTAAAAATCTTTTTCTTTTTCTCTCTGCTAAGCAAAAACTGCTAAAAACTGCAGTGCCTATATGACAGACAGCTCCCCCTCACTTTAGGAGATGTCGACATTTTAAAAAGCCATTTTCTATATAGAATTTCAGAAGATGCTTTTAGATAACTCTATTTGTTTTGAAAAAGTATCTCAAAAGTAATCTATTATAAAGTATGCAGTTTTCCAAAAGCCATAGTTGGTTGCCTAGCAACACAGTTGGTTATGTCATATAATGAAAGCAATATGATAAAATGTTATTTTCCAGGTATTAATTTTTAAACACATTTATAACTAAAAGAATATATTTTATGGGTAGCATATTTTGAGAGATGGGCCTTACGAACCCAAAATAAAAGAGGCTAAATACCACCCTAATTGACAGTCATTTGGTTAATGACACAATATTAGAATTTCGGCCCAACTGTAAGGTTTTGAATATTGCTTGTCAGGTCCCCAGGCTCTACCTCATGCTCCCTGAAACACCTGCTGCATTAAGAGTTTGAAGTAAGAGGATAAAATTGCATATCTGTGAAGGGGACTAAATGGCGTCGTGACATTCACTGAACACAAGAGGTGCCTGAAGTGCAACAGAAAACACCTAACTTTGTAAAAAGTTCTCTGTCTTTTAAAATGTCAAAATTGTTAGAGCAGAAAAAAAAAAACCAAAACGTTAAAAGCTGAATTTAAATCTGCACATAAACATCAGAACAACCCTTTGGGAATTTTTCTCTCTCCTCCGTTGTTTTTGGTGCAGTCATGGCTAGATTATTTTCCCCATTCTCACAGTGTTCGTGGAAAAAGTCCACACCCCTGCATTCTTTTGGCTTTAACATTTTCCTAATATTAGAGATCATGCAGACCTTCTATTTTGTCTCTGCCTCCTTTTCAAAATGCCATCTGGTTTTTTGCTTTTGAAAACTTTTCTTTTTTAAGTGTATTGTATTTATTTCTTCCATGAGCAAGAGAGAGATAAACAGCACTCCCAACTGGGTCCCGACTCCCTGATCCTTCCTCGGCCTCAGCCAGTCCTGGAACATGGGCGTCGGATGTGCCTGGTGGGTTCAAGGAGCCCTCGGGATGTTAGCCTGGGACGTTTCACGTGCGTCAACCTCACAGAGCATTGTGGTTTACTCCGGTGCATCTTTTTGGTCCTCATGTGCTTTATGTGTTTTGCAGAAGCCTCAATCTCATTTTTAATTGTGTTTGTGTGTGTGTGTGTGTGTGTGTGTGTGATTGTGTGTGGGAGTGGTATTGGTGGGGCATGGGGGGGAAGTTCATAAATGTCGAGAGAACCTCTCATATAAAAATACATCTTACCAGTTATTAAAGATACGGCCCTTCTCGACAAGTCCGTTTGAGGGCTTAGACTACTCAGAGTCTCTTATTTTTATCTGATTTCTATTCCTTTGACACTTGATAGTTATTGACATACTGCTGTCCATTATACTTTAATATTCTAAGATGGTGTTATTATCAGCAAGGGGTGAAAATGGCAGGCAAGGCAAATGTCTGGCCATCAGTCTTTTTAATACTTCCTTCACTGGCAAACTAGCTTTTAGGTGGGTGTTATAGCTGCTACCAGGAGAGCCTACTTTTATTAAAGGTTCTACTCTCCCTTTATGTCTTACAAAGAATAAGTCATAAAAGTCCCAGGACAGGCTCAATTCTACTCTCTCACCAAAGAATTTCATCACAAGAGGACTCCGTGTTTTAGCCCCTCAGTCAAGGGCTACATGATTCCCTATCTTCTGGGCATTCGGGTGGAAGTGAGGGGTGCCATTTGCAGATCTGACACACTAAAAATCCTTGCCTTAGGTTGCACCTTCCAGGAACCAGCAGTTAGCGTAATGGCTATGTCGCTGGACTCCCACGGAGTTGACCGCGGTTCACGTCCCGGACCTGGTGGCTTAGAACTCAACGCCGGGCGTGTGTGCATGCGTGCCCAAGATCCTGAGAGGAGAATGGAGGAGAAGGGATTGCGGTGTGACCATCCCCCCGGGGGGTGATTTCTCGCTTTCTGTCTCTTTGTCTGTCTGGCGAGCCCACGTGCCCTATAGCGAAAACCTCTAAAAAAAGAAAAAAGAAAAAGGATGCACCTTCCAGTCAGTGTTTGATAATCAGCTTGTCCAAGATAGGGTGGACTGGATCCCTGAGGCTGAGTGATCAGTGAGAAGCAAGCCCACAAGGACATACTCCTTTTGTTTTAAGGGAGAAATTAAAATTTATTTTTTTCTTTTTATAGTGTTTTGCCATAGAGCGTGTGTGCTCACCAGAGTGAGACAGAGGGAAAGTAAGAAATCAGCCCCCGGGGGAGATGGCCATGCAGCAACCCCTTCTCATCCATTTTCCCAGGGTTTTGATGACACACACACACATTCTTCCAGTGTGTTTTAATCCACCAGGTCGTGGACTCAAACTGCATCATTGACTGCGTGGAATCTAGTGCCTTTACCACCACGCCACCTGCTGAGAGTGGGCAAAAACAGGACTCCTAAGTGATAAGTAACTTTTATGGTGTCAGATCACTGAGATTTGGAGCAATTTTGTTGTAATAGCTGGTGTTATTCACGCAGATTAATAAAAGCCCCTTCAGTTTCTGTTCTTATAACTAGATTCGGTTTGATGTTTAAGCCTGTGTATTATTACTTATATCAGCATATCTCAATAGACCTACCTCTTACTCTTTCCTGCTCTCTAATCTTTAAATCCTTCCCATATTATACTCTTTTAAAATAAATCATTTCATTTTTCTCTTGAACAAAAAGTAGGCAAGTAATATTTCGTTTCAGGTTGGTGAAACAATACTTCTTTAAGAAATCAGTATTAAAATACAGTAGTGTTTCCCAACCAGGTGTGGAGATGTGGCAAGAACCACACTGATGATAGGAGGAGGCAATATTTAGGGAGATTTTGGAGGCATCAAGAAAACAGGTATTTATATAAGATCCATATTCCTCTATGTGACAATAGGATACATTTTTTGAAATGTTATTGGTGGGACCAGCAGTTAGTGTAATGGCTATGTCACTGGACTCCCATGTAGTCGACCACGGTTTGAGTCCTGGACCTGGTGGCTTAAACTCACACCGGGTGCATGTGCATGCATGCCCAAGATCCCGAGAGGAGAATGGCGGAGAAGGGATTGTGATGTGGCCATCCCTCCTGGGGGGTGATTTCTCACTTTCTGTCTCTCTGTCTTTCTCTGTCTCTGGTGAGAGCACACGCCCTATAGTGAGTGACTATTTTGAAATAGTGTTTATTGCCCCAAAGCCGGGACATATCATTAGAAAAGAGAGAGAGAGGGAGAGAGAGAGAGAGAGAGAGAGAGAGAGAGAGAGAGAGAGAGAGAGAGAAGTGCAAAGAGTGGACAAAAACAGGACTCCAGTCAACGGCCATGTATTTTTTGGAAAACGTGGTAAAGACATGACTTTAGAGAAAAGCTTTCTGTGTCTGAGATTTATAAAGGTTTCTAGTCTGGGATTCAGAAAAGCTGAAGGTAAAAATAAGAAGATATTTGTAAATCCCATAAGATTTTTGGATGTAAGAACAGAGAGCTGGGTTACAGAGAATATGTAGCTTTGTGAGATACAGAGGGACACAGGGCTTTGGAGAGCCTCAAGGAATTTTGAAAAAAAGTATAGAAGGAGCAAAATGAGTATCTGTCACACAAGAGCAGCATGAATGTTCTAGAATACTTTGTGACTTTGTAGGCAGCTGCATAAGATGGACAGTCCACATGATGGACTCCACTTGTTTAAGAACCTTAGGAAGTGGGAAAAGATTGTAAAAGTGAAACACTGGAAGTCTTATTTAAAGCAGCATGTTACCTGTTTACCTGACTGATTAAGAAACTGAAATGGAGAAAAAATGGAAAGGTGGTCATGCAATAAGATTTAACTCTTCATGGAGGCTGGGTAGACGGTATTGAGTAAATGGAATAAACTCAATTATAATTCAATTCCACTTCTATTCCGTGCCCTCCCAGTAGATAAAGGCACCAGATTTCAGAATCAACTTTGATAAAACTAGTGTGGAATACCAGAAAGAATAAGATTCATGACTGCCAAATGGTGAAGTGAGGATTCATAGTCCATGTTAACTCAGAAATAAAAATAATATATACTCACAGTCCCCTCGAATTTCTTACAGAGAACAATAACTGCTATATTAAGTATGCTGACATAGAGTCAACTCCTCAACCCTGACTTCTTGGTTTACTTTGGCACGTCAGCAAACCCTAAGGTTTGTTTTGAGCTGTTTTCAGTAGTCTGCCATGGAGTCGTCTGTGAGGCAGTCGCAGTCTATCCATCATTCATCTACATCCTCCCTGATGAGTTATAAAGTATTAAGCATTTATTCTCATCTTTCAAACCCACTGTGGTCTCATAACTCATCCTGTCTTATTAATTGATGTCAGAAATAGTTCTTTACTGATTGTCAAGGTCCATGAAGGCAATTACGCCATTTGGAGCTAGTGGGAGCTCAAGAGTTTTACAAATCTGGGGGGAGAGATGTTTATATCAGAACTATCAAGGGAGTTGTGTCAAAATTTCCCCCCAACCAAAGGATCTAATACATTTCAATGTATTTGGAGAAAGGCAGCAGTTTGAATGAATTTTGACAAAACCTCTCTGGGTAATGTCAATACCTCTCCCTTGGGGTTAATAATACTATTCCTAAAGTTTTCGTAATATGTTGGGCACATTGTTAATTTATTTAATAGATATTTATTTTGTGTCTCTTCTGTGTAAGGCACTATTATAAGGGTTGAAAATATGATAATGAAGAAGGTATACAAAATCATGAAGGCTTATAAAATAGTGGTAAGAGTTGACTACCACACAGATGGCATAGCAGTTACATTACTGAACTCCTACATGAACAACCGTAGTTCGAGTACTGGACCCGGTGGCTTGAAAATCACTCTGGTGTGTGCTTGCACACCTAAGACCCCAAGAGGAGAAGGGATTGCAGCACGGCCTTCCCCCAGGGGGGTGATTTCTTACTTTCTCTCTACTTATCTCTGTCTCTCTCTCTCACACATGTCCTAAGGCAAAAACCTCTGAAAAAATTAGTGGCAAAAGAACAAAAATGAAATAAATGGTGAGAGGAGTGATGCGTTATAAAGGAAAACAAAGAGGATGAGGAGAAAGTTGGTGGTCCTAGGTTCCCTTTATTGCATTGATAGAGAAAAGGCATCTTTGAGAAACTGGCTTTTTATTGGTATTTGTAGAAAAATTGGAGACCAAGACTCATAAATATATTGTGAAACGCATTCCAGGAAGAAAAAAAATAGTAAATTAAAAGTCCAGATGTTGGAGGAATGGCAATAGCAGAGAGATTTGAGTGAAATAGTTGAGAGAAGTGAGATGTACCGTGTGGTCATAGTCATAGCACGACTAGGTCCTGGAGAGCTTTTGAGGAACTAGGCTTTTTATGTGAGTGAGTGAACAGCCACTGGAGAGTCTTAAGAAAGGGAAAAACATGACCTGCCCTATGTTTTGACTGCTACTTATGGCCTAGAGGAAGCAAGAGCGAAATGAAGAAGACTTCTTAAGAGGTTATTTCAATAAACCAGGGAACAGATGGTGCTGTCTTAAGCCAGTGCAGTAACAGTGGAGGTGTTAAGAAGTATTCTGTTTCTGCACTTATTTTAAGGTAAAACTACCAGAATTTGCATATAGTGGATATTTGGTATGATAAGAACAAGAAATTTGCCCAGACAGCAAGATACATGAAGTTCTCTTTTATTGAGATGGGTTAGTCAGGAATTTAAGAAACGGATTTTGGTGAGAGATACAACTTTGACTGTCTAAGAATCAAATTAGTGCTTAAAGTCATCAAACTAGAAAAGATCACCTAAGTATCTAGTGTAGATAAAGAAAATGTCTGAAAACTAATCCTTGTGATTAAATATTTAGAATATTTAAATATTTAGACACAGAATAATAAAGATAGGGCACTAAAAAGCAGAAGCCAATGAGATAAGGAAAAACAATAAAGGAGAGTGGTGTCTCAGAAATCAAGTGACATAAAAAGAAATATTGGAGAGGTTAAATACGCATTATGGATGAAGGTAGAGTGGAAAGAAAACTGACCATTGGGCTTAGCAATTATTGAAGCCATTAATGATCTTTACGACAGCAGTTCTAGGAGAGGAAGATAAAGATTTATTTTTAATTTAGTTTTGTCAGAGTGCAAACATGCTCACTAGAGAGAGACAGAGAGAGAGGGAGAAAGCATCCTTCACCAGGGCTTGGTCACACTGCAATCCCTTTTCTGCCATTTCTTGGGATTTTGACCAAGCATACACATTCTCTGAGCATGTTTCTAAAGGATTTGAACCATGGTGTTGGCCACGTGGGATCCAACTGCCATAACCACCATGCCATGGACCTGGACCCAAATAAAGATGTTAATTTATGTGGATTCTGGAAAGAATGGAAAGAATGAGAAGAATGCAACTAGAAGAGTCTTAATATAAAATGGAACATAAGATTGTAGAAATAAGTGAAAGGGAATTAAGGATAAAAGAGGCTTGAGTACCAGCAGGTGGCATGGTGGTTAAGGCACTGGATACTCCCACATGGCTGACTATGGTTCAAGACCTGGACCTGGTGACTTGCTTTCTCACATTCCCTCTTTCTCTCTCTGTGTTTCTCTATGATCAAATTAAAATAAATGAATGAATAAATACAATTAAATAAATAATTCTTTAAAAAAGGATGAAAGTGGGAAATTACTCATATATAGTAATATATACAGTAAGTATATATCTACAACCATATCCTTAATATCTGTTTAATATACTTAATATTGTATATGTATATGTGTGTATAAATGTATACATATATAGAATGTATGTTTTATATAGGCCAGATAGAAGCATAAAAGTAAGATATATAGTACATGAATAATCTCAAATAGGAGAGGCATGTAGATGACTTGGGTACTTGACTTAAATAGAGGGAAAAAAGTTTCATGAAGTAGTGAAGGCAGAAAATCTCTGGGCACAGGTGCAATGAGGCTGCTGGATTTGTTGGTAGGAAGAGGTACCAGCTCTCTACTGGTAATCTCATTTTCTCAGTGAAGCAGGATTTCAAGATTATCAGGTCAAATTTAGAAGGAAGGAGAGAATGTTGGGAGTTGAGAATAGTGCATACAAAAAAGAGGCACCTCAATAAGTAAGAGAGTGTATTGACCAACAAAATGCAGTAGATTTTGGGCTAGCACTGAGTCTGGTATCTCATTTGGTATTCGGTTTCACAAACATAAAGAGAGACTAGCAGTATTTCTTATTCTTCATTTTTAAATTTAAATTTCTTTTTCCCCTTTTTTGGCTTTTGGCCTGCTCAATTACTCAATTTCAGCAATAAGTAAGTAGAGATGGACTGACTCAGATAAATTAGTGTGATTGAGAGAGAGATGGGCAGAGATGAGGACTGTATTAGTTAAAATAGTCTAAAAGTGTGATAAACATAGATTTTCCATGTAATGGTTCAATACAAAATAAATTTATTTTCCACACATATATTCATTTAGTGGCTATTTTTCCCTCACCAGATAATTTGGAAGACTTGACTGCTTTTTGTTTGTTTGTTTGTTTGTTTTTCTTCAAATTCATTGAAGAGGAAAGAGAATCTAGAAAAGAAAAATCAGTTTTTCAAAAAATATTCTGACTGTAGTGTGAATTGCATCTACTCTCATTTTATTAGTGAGAGCTAATTGTTTGATCACAGTACTTGCATACCTAGGGAAGGTATTTCCTGGCTACAATATCTGCCTACCAGTTATATATTTACTACTAGAATAAATTTTTGTAAACTTCTAGTTGTCTCTACCATACTGATTATAATAATGAGTGTTGAACGTTAGTTTGGACTAAAGTGGAATATGAAGTATTTTTGAACAGAGCTGAAAGGATTAGAAAATCTGATTGTAGTGTAAAAATTGTTGAAATTGGGTCACTGGAAGTACTGACCCTAAAGATATAACATGATAGTAAGTGAGATACTTTCAAGGATAAAGAAATAATCAAAGCCATTTGGCCAGCTGGCTTCCAATCTGTCTAATTCACAAAGCCAGTGTTGAGCAATCCTAGGGGAACTCAGTGCCAGAACAGATATTAATTCTGGTCCTAACTTTTAAACTGATAATATGTGTCCTAGGGCATATTTCTTTTTCTCTCCTTTGAGTTTGAATTTTTCTTATAAAAATAAAATATGACCTCATCCCACCAGATTATTGAAAATTAACTGAGAGCCCTTGTGAGAGTGGGTTGTTAAAAAAGGAAGATGGTCTCCCTTAGGTTGTTCTCATCGATGCATACCGACCAACCTCTCTGTTTCTGTTAGCTATGTTTTGACATAGCTGGTCTGATGCTAGCTAGCCTCACGACTTTGAACTTTGCAGCCACCAGACTTGTGAGTCAACTAAACCTCTATTTCTTTATAAATCATTCAATCACTCAGTGTTTCTGTTAACAAAGCTATAGTGGAGTAAGACACCTTTCCAGATGACATAGTCTTAGATGTCATAATAAATTCCTATTGATGTCCTTCTTAGGACTACCTATTATCCAATTTATTTTATTAAAATATATCTCTTCCACTATTAATGAGTTATCTGATTGCAGATTTTTTTTTAATTCTTCTCAGCATCTCACACATTGTTTGGTATGCAGTGCATATTCTATAAAATTTTGTTCAAGAAATTAATGGTTAGAAACTCTGAAAAACATCTTGATACATCCTTGGAAAGATTTTTGTCATTCACGAGAACAGAGCAGGAACACATATAGGAAGTGGGAGAAAGACCTCAAGGATACTTTATTGGTATTGATGTTGAAAAGATGAGGTGAGTGGAAATGTCTAGTCAGTTCTGAGTGTTGTGGAGGGTGTCTTTAAATGCCAATATAGGGAATTGAAATTCATGCAACTATAGCAGAATCGAGAAAGAAAACAAAAACAAAAACAAACAAAAAGAGTGAGCAAACAGTGAGGCAGAAGAAAAGTCAGAAGAGCACATTTTCACAGCAAAACTGATGAGAAGACAGAAAACTTAACTGACATTCCTTTACTCATAGAAGGAACAGGAAGCCAAAAAATTTGAGTGTTTCAGCTTCTTCAGACCTAGGGTGTTACTTAGCTGCAAAACAATGTTAATGCTTAACCACAGTTTGCAATATGCAGAGAAATCACTTCTGTTTTTATGTGTATGTATGTTAATCTATACCTTATAATTTTGCCAGATATGAAATAGTTGGAGACTTTAGTGACAATCATTTAATGTGTAACTGAATCAAATGAAAATCTGAGAAATCAGGCTACAAAGTGCTCTCTTGGAATATTTTTGGCATGCATTATTAGACTAAATGTGGCTTCAATCTAATTTTTGTAATTTCTTGATGCCATGCAATGCAATTTGTTAGGCTGTAAAACCAGTATTTTGTTTCCCCTTTCTGAAAGTCATAAATGACCAATTAGTGATTTCGATAATATAGTTGTTAAATGTACATAGCTAATCTTTTTGTTTTGTTTTTGTTAAAGTCCTGAGAACTGTATCTGGCTTTCTTAAGCTAACTAAAACATGTCTTTGCTATCGTCAAGCAAAATTTGATTCCTCATAGAGCAGTCTAAATGTTAATCAGAGACAAAGCCAGGTCTGGTTGGGAAGGGCTATGCTTTAGAAACTAACATTTACACTGCACTTTTCATTTAAAAAGCCATTTAAGAACATAAATTAATCTTTACAACACTGCTGAGAAGTTGTTAATGACAGGAAGGGTGATGATTACTCCCATATTACAGATGAGTAAAACTATGCTGAAAGTTGAGTGACCAAATTAAAATTATTACTCATGTGGCAAATCATTTATGACTATCCCCATCTGATATTTCATGCTTCAAGTTTTTTAATGCATAATCATCTCTTGGATGAATAACTGTATTGCTCCCAGGTCTTTAAGAGAAAAAATACTGAAGTAATAAGACAAGGCACATGGAGTTTGGTCAGCACACGATGGAATATCATTACCCTCTACTGCACACACAGTGGGAGAGAAAACTTATACATCATTGACATACTTCATCAATTCCCATACAGACATCATATTCAATTAAGTAGAGAGCTCTCTGTCAACAAACTTGACAGGCTCACCTAGGGAATGTCACAACCTCCCCCAAAATCAATATTCAAGTTATGATGGACTGACAGCTTCACAGATGAATGAGTGTCCCTTGATTTTTACCTATTTTTTGCCGCAGAACACAGAAAAGTGCTAAAGCATGAACAAACAAACTTAATTAAGCTTAAGGGATATGGCTGAGTAATGTAAATCCAGAGCAAACAAAGTCACGGAGCATTAAAGAACAGCTTAATGAAATTCTGATCAACAAAGAAAAAAAATGAAGAGCTGCTTCAACTGATTCAATAAAGTTGGTTCTTGGTGATTTAAGGAAGCAAATGTTCACTCGTAAGTGGTTACTTTTGAGAAGTAATTTCCTGGACTCTTTAGACTGATGCATATCTTGAGAATTTCTATATTTTCTAATATATTTGACAAATTGCCAATAGTTTTTACCTTTTTACTGATCTTTAAAATGATTCATAGCAGGCTCTAGACATGGAAAAGAAAAACATCTTAAAACTTTTATGAGACAGCCTGATGACTCGGGCAATCGGAAAATACCAGCTGCCCAGTCTCGTAAGTTTTGACAGATGTCATTCTCCAGTATAACTTTTCTTTCATGGGGAAGGTCTTTCTGATAGACTTGGGTCCATCTAATTTCCACCTTTCTGAGTTACTCTTCTATTTTCAACTTTTCCTTGTAGACTAATATTCTTGGGAATATTAGCTACTTCTTTGGGTTAGGACGTTAGTGAACTAAATTAAATGGCTAAGATGAAAAGTTAAGCTATCCCTAAACAAATTTGATATTTTCTAGGATTATTTTACTTAGTTTTTATTTGTTATTATTATTTTTAAATTTGACCAGAGAGAGAGAGAAAGGGAAAGCAAGAAAGCAAGTCACCATGCCCAATACTTGAACCATGGTTGGTCAAGTGGGAATCCAGAGCCTTAACCACCATGCCATCTGCTGGCCCCTAATTTGAATTATTAATGGTGGCATTAATTTACAAGTTAGTTCATGTTGACATATGAGTCAGCCAAGAAAGTCCTCTTGAGCAGGGAATGTGGCAAGGAAGCTTTGGTGGGAGAGAGAAAAGACAGAAGGGACTAGGAAAATGAACTGTTACATATAAGGTCCAAAGAATGCTGGTTTCCTTCTTAGAAATTGTGGTCTCTCTAATTTTAGATCAAAAAAACGACTTCACTCTTGGTAAAATATAATGGACAGAGAGCAAAAGAGGAAGAAGGGGGAAAAGAGAATAAGAGACTGAAAGAAACGCAGAAATTCATTTCTATAATGAAATACAGATTTCACCAGAAAAATGTAATTAATAAACAGTAAATCTGTGTTTACTTTCAAAGATACACACGCACACACACACACACACACACACATACTTTTTCCACATTGGGTGACTGCTTTCTTAAGAAGCAAAATTTAGAGTAGACATTACATTGGCCATAAAATCTGAAAAATAAAATTGAAAATCCAGAGAAAGAACTCGGAGGGCCAGAAATTTAAGTTCCTCTAATATCATTCCAAGTCAGGAAGTTAAAAAAAAAAGGCAAAAACAGAAAACAGTGAATTGTTTCAATTATTGTTGCTGTCAGTAAGTTGACCTAGTTCAGCCCACTCCTGCCCCTTCTACTTTTTAGTTTTAATGTGTAGTGAAGCTTTCAAGTCTCATAACCAGGTTCATGGACAGATGTAGAATAAATTGACCCTGGATGAGTCTAAGAGCTTTGGGATTCCCCTGTAGGTAGAACATGCAATGAGTTATAATACACGATCTTGGTCCTCTCTTTTACCAAATTTCATGAGACTGGGTTTATCTGAGCAACTCTTGCCACAATGAGATGTTACCATTATTAATATTCACAATGATTCTGTAAAATATCAAATAGCCACCTGAAGTATCAAACTATTAATAAAATTCAATAGAATATAAAAATAAGGTCATAAAGATTCATGCTAAATGGGATATATTTATCTACAGATATTCTCTTCTTTTTCACTGAGAAATAGGTCTATGAAGTTCAGTTAAAATTTCCCAAGGCAGGCTGAGCTGCAGTGGTACAGTGGGAGCATAGCACTCTGCAATGCTGGAAGCCATATGGATAAATGTGGTTTGGTTCCTGGGATATCCTATATATGCCAGATGTGATCCTAGATGGTGGAAAAGCTGCTGCTGGTGGAGCTGGTGGAGGCTGCAGAGTGAGATCCTGTTGAGGTGCTTCTCTCTCTCTTTCATTGTCTCTCTCTCTCTCCCTCCCTCTCATGAAGTAAATAAGCTAAAAATATTTTCCAATACAGTATCATTAGCTATAGATAAGTTAGAAGGAAAAGGTATGATAGAGATTCTTATTTTAAGGATAGTTAAATGGTAAATTATCAGCAAATGCTTAAATATTTCCTCCCTGTATTTTTTCTATATTCCTTCCTTTTCTTTTAGTTTTTCATTGATTTGCTAAATATTACATATATGGAATATGTACATTGCTGGGGACAGAGGTTATGCATATTCTGTTACATAGGGGTCGAGCAATTCCATGGGCTATAATTCAGACAGATTTTCATAAAAACATGTTAAAATATGTTTTTCTAGTATTTGATCTTTTCTTTACTACTGGTTTTATTTATTTATTTCGAGAATTGGGGATAGCTTTAATTTTCTTTTTTTTGTTGTTATTTTTAAAAATTTATTTACATTTAATCACATCCTCACAGTATAAATTTCTTTTTCCAACACAAACACCATGCAAGTCAGTCGAGACAAAGATCTTCCTATATACATTTTCATCCGCAAATACATCCTTGGATAAGTTACTTGACATTTTTTTTTTTCCTGCTATAGGTCACATGCACTCACTGGAGAGACAGAAAGACAGACATCTCAAGGGGGGATGGCAATGCTGCTATCCCTTCTCCTCTATTCTCCTCTCTGGATCTTAGGTCTGCACACACACACATGCCTGGCATGAGTTTTAAGCTGCAGGATCTGGGACTCGAACTGTGGTCAACTATGTGAGAGTCCTGTGATGTAAGCATTACTCCACCTGCTGGCCTGATTACTCAGCATTTTTGATGCTTAATTTTTTCTTCTACAAAATGAATAATTTCTTATGCATCTGGTCAGTGCCTGACATACAAGAGTTACTAAATAGTGCCACTTAGTGTTAAAATATAAATTTTGAGCATTGCAAAAATATACCTACTTAAACTCACTTTACCCTCCAAAAGTCTGTGTACCTAAAATCTGTGAACTGTGTCTGTACTCAGTTTATTTCTGTGCTATTTCTTCCTTATAAGGGTGCTCTGAAGATGAGTAGTGAATTAAAGAAGAATTTGTCTTTTGAGGTGTTTGGACATCTGAATAATACACCTGATTTTTTTTAACCAGTTGACGAATCCATTGCATAGTTTTTTTTTTTAATATTTTATTTAACTTTATTTTATTTTTAATTTGACCAGAGAATAGTGAGAGAGAGAGGGAGAGAGAAAGAAAGTGAGAAAGCCCAGGACTCCAACCGTGGTTGGCCATGTGGGAGTCCAGCACCCTTAACCACCATGCCACCTGCCTGCCCCTGCAGTTTCTTAAATTCTCTATTTTCTATTTCCTTCAGGAAAAAAAAAATGTACATTTGAAATTTCAGCTTTCATGCAAATGTTAGCTGTTTATTCAAGTTCTAATTTTTTTCATTTTTTTCTCAGAAAAGTAAACAGCAACAAACACATCAACTTCCACCATAAAAATATTGATTCAGTTGCTTTATGATACATACTGTTGCTTCTAGAATCATTACATTCACCCACTAATTCCCAGAAGCAAATTTTCCTACCTTTTTGGAAACATAGCAAGCCATTCACAATGTCACCCAGAGCTGCAATTGTAATTATGGGTAAAAAATTCATGGCTTCAAACCAGTTAGATATATTTGAAGATAAACACAAACATAAACGTGGCTCTGTATCAGCGCAATGCCCTGCCTCCTGGGTGCTGCCAAACATCTGTGTTGGAAAGAAAGAAGCACACATGCAACCAGGCCCTGGTTTCTCCATCCCTGCACGTGTGTTTCAAGACGACACACCAGGGTGTGCGCAAACACATAATGAGAGAACGTTGTGATCAGCATGACTCATTACCCAAATCTCATGCGGATTCCTGTTGGCAGTTTTGTTGTCAACTTGTGCCTCGTAGCTCCATGGTACGGAATGGAAAACAAACTGAAACCAGAGTTAGAGGTAGTACGATGTTAGCTCATTGCTAGGTGTTTGGTGAAACTTCTCAGCCCATGCATAGTTTCTGCTACCTGCAATAGTGAAAGGTTGACACCAATCTCATTGCTGACAGACTCTACTTCTTTGTTAGCTCCTAATTGCCTAGCCTACTGGCTCCAGTATCTTCCTCCATTGGCAATGTTTTATATCCCATGAATTTGGATTATACAGATTTGCCTTTGGTTGTCCCCAACAGGGGAGAATGAGTCTATTCACCAAACCATTCCCGTGACCAGACTGAGCTAGTTTGAACAAAATGCCATTCACTCTCAGCATGAGCATTTGTGAATTCACATGTAGCATGTGCTAAATACTGTCACAATTACTAGGATATAATCAGGAGCAGAAATCACCAAGATTTCTTTTTACTTTTTCTTTTTTCTCTTTTCTTTTTTAGAGAGGTTTTTGCTATAGGGTGTGTGCTCGCCAGAAAGACAGAGAGAGACAGAGAGACAGAAAGTGAGAAATCACCCCCCAGGGGGATGGCCACGCTACAATCCCTTCTCCTCCATTCTCCTTTTGGGATCTTGGGCATGCACGCGCACGTGCCTGACATGAGTTTAAGCCACTGGGTCCAGGATTCGAACCACAGTCAACTACATGGGAGTCCAGCAACACGACACACCAGGGTGTGCGCAAACACATAATGAGAGAACGTTGTGATCAGCATGACTCATTACCCAAATCTCATGCGGATTCCTGTTGGCAGTTTTGTTGTCAACTTGTGCCTCGTAGCTCCATGGTACGGAATGGAAAACAAACTGAAACCAGAGTTAGAGGTAGTACGATGTTAGCTCATTGCTAGGTGTTTGGTGAAACTTCTCAGCCCATGCATAGTTTCTGCTACCTGCAATAGTGAAAGGTTGACACCAATCTCATTGCTGACAGACTCTACTTCTTTGTTAGCTCCTAATTGCCTAGCCTACTGGCTCCAGTATCTTCCTCCATTGGCAATGTTTTATATCCCATGAATTTGGATTATACAGATTTGCCTTTGGTTGTCCCCAACAGGGGAGAATGAGTCTATTCACCAAACCATTCCCGTGACCAGACTGAGCTAGTTTGAACAAAATGCCATTCACTCTCAGCATGAGCATTTGTGAATTCACATGTAGCATGTGCTAAATACTGTCACAATTACTAGGATATAATCAGGAGCAGAAATCACCAAGATTTCTTTTTACTTTTTCTTTTTTCTCTTTTCTTTTTTAGAGAGGTTTTTGCTATAGGGTGTGTGCTCGCCAGAAAGACAGAGAGAGACAGAGAGACAGAAAGTGAGAAATCACCCCCCAGGGGGATGGCCACGCTACAATCCCTTCTCCTCCATTCTCCTTTTGGGATCTTGGGCATGCACGCGCACGTGCCTGACATGAGTTTAAGCCACTGGGTCCAGGATTCGAACCACAGTCAACTACATGGGAGTCCAGCAACATAGCCATTATGCTAAGTGCTGGTCCCAAATCACCAAGATTTCTATCTGATGTAGCGAAGGATATTGTGGATAAAAAAATGTAAATGCATCATGAAAAACTAGGATTTTGAGTAAGTGCTATGAAAGGGAAGGATTGAGTGCTGGCTAGCCAGCAAAGAGCAGGGAGAAGAGTTTATTGCCAGGAATCTGCTCTTGCCAAGGTCTTGGGACAAAGGGGTTAGAGCTTAGTGACTGCAGCTGGGTCTAAGGCAGGAGCTCATTCACAATGAGGCTGGGGAAATAGGAACTAACCATGTATGCTATTAACTTGTGAGAGAAATGGGAAACCGCAAAGGCCATACTACGGTGGCTGCAGGGTGTAAAGAACAGAACAGGTTCGAAGGAGTCGCATGTGGATGAAGATGAACAAGTCATTGGACCTCGAGTACCATAAGAAGGACTGCAGTTGTGCAAGAAGCTAGTGCCTTTCTAAATGGACTTACTCACTTTGCAGATAAAAGAGAGGGGGGAGGAGACACCAGGGTACACACAATTCCAGGTGAGGGGCAGAATAACTCGTTTAGTCTTTTCTCTGCTACTTGATAATGGAAATACCAGAGTCTGGGTAATTTAAAAAAAAATTGGGGTTTATTCAGTGCATGGTTTGGGGATTCAAAGTCCAGGCTTGCATCTGGGAGGGTCTTTTTATCTGGGGCATAACAAAGCAGAGAACCTTGACAGGCAACAGCTTGGACAGAGAGCACAGTGTGTCCCTGTCTGGTTTGGTCTCACTCTTCTTCACTTTAAACTCACCAGGATGCAACCACAGGGGACCCACCCTGATAGCTTTCATCCAAGTCACTTCCTAAAGGCCCTACCTTTCAATGCCCTAATGGGATGAAGTTGCCACCCTCTCAATCTTTTTACAATGGCTCACCAATTTTAACCAAAATCATTGGAAGGGGCAGTGCATATTTTAGCATGATAATGTTCAAAGAGTTCTGAAATGAGACCTTGACATTGAATTCTAATCTTATTCTTTTGCACTGTCCAGCTACACCACGAGTGGCCAGAGACCTATTCCAGTTACAGAAAATTCCACAGCTTGACCTGCAGTTTAAGTCCAAAACCCTTGATTCAGTCAACTTTGATCCCCTCTCTAAAGTAATCAGAACACGTTTCATGCAAAAGGTTTTTACTCTTATTTGGGACTGATAAATGGCTTTAAAGAATAATTCTGGTGTGTAAACCGAATTTAAGTAGTGAAACGTGTACTTTTCTTGTTCTAAATAGCCATAAGGAGATTTTTATGAAGTATAGATTTGAGAAATATCCCTGGAGTCCAAATTCTAAGCCTGCACGTACCAAATATAATATTGAAGGCAAAAGTTGAATACGTAGAGCCTTTTAAATGTGTCCACATGCAGTGATAACAAAATGTCGGTGTTTTCATATTTTAAAATGGTTTATCATTTGAGCACTGCATAGGCCATACTGTTTAATACTTATTTCCAAAGTCTCACACACAAATGTAGTAAGTAGGTGCTTTGGCTTGTAAAAGTCTATTTATCTCGTATTCCACTAACACAGTATATATATATTTCTGGCCTTATTGTGAAAAACGATGGAATCTCAGCTGTCTACTGTAAATACAAAATGATGTTTAGAGCTATCGTCATCCTTATTTTTTAATGTATATTTCTGATGAGAAAAAACGACTACTTACTGGCTTCTTCCAACTTCGTATATCTTATGTAAAAGTAAGGGATCAATTGTCATTTCAGCAGGGGGACTAAATGTTGTTTGATCATCTTAAGGGCTATTCTAATAAGGACATATTTTCCTTGCACTATTCTGGAAGTCTGGTAACTAAACAGCTTAAAAGTACCAGACGCTTTGCAGAGATGGAGGCATATTTACTCAGAAAATCTAAGGAACATGTCATTGAGAACATTTTGAAATTATTTAAGTTTTTACAAGACAACATCGACCTATATAAGTCAACTATTGAAGCTGTTCCAAAGCTAGCAGTCATCCAATATGACTTAAAAAATGTTAAGGTAACATGTTTATGAAATGGAAGACTCAAATTGGACCACTGTGAATATGCTAGGTCTGCAGGACATTTGGGATAATGAGAGTGACTCTGAACATAAGGTTTTCGAGAGACCGGAGTCTCTCTTGCTCTTTCAGAATCTCTGCATGCATAAGCTGGCAACCAGTGGGTACTGGGGAACTGGCTTATATGAGAGGGAACTGAACCCATCCAAGCTAGCTTGTGTTTTATAAATCTGGGGCATGCAATATTAGTATATTAATATTCACCAAGCAGAGCAGAGGAAAATCTCAGAGCAGATGTAAGTTCAAATTCTAAAGGTATTAGCAAATGCAGTCACCAATTCGGCCTCTCCTGTCCCTTTAGGACCCTTTAGTAAGTTGCAAAACACTAAATATGTGTTAGCTACTATTATTTATAGACCTTTCACTCAAGAGTGTCACCCACATTGTAAACTGCTCAGAGAGATTCTGTGAGATAGTTGTAAGGTCAGCGCTCTTTGCTCTTTTAAAGTTTATTTATTTTAGAGAGTATGTGTGCACGCATTTGGGTTAGGGAGAGAGAGAAAAGAAGCATTTCCCCCTCCTGGGCTGGGCACACTTCTATACTTCTGTTTTTCTTCATTTCTCCATCCTGTCAGGACCTTGAGCATGCACATTAACACTCAGTATGTTGCTCCCAGGGTAAGGATTTGAACTGTGTTCAGTCATGTGGGATCTAGTCTCCTCTTCACAGCACTTACCCACTGTGCCACAGGGCCAGCCCAGCACTCTTACCCTAAACAAACAAACAGAAACAAAATGAAACAAAAACAAAACCAAAACAAATCCAGAGAGGTCGATCCTGCCCTTCCTGAGTAAGGTGATACTGCAAGTCAGTTCAAAATGAGATAAAAATTAGTCTTTTTGACACTTATTTTAGAATTATTTTCCAATTATTACTAATATTATTTTTTTGAAATATTAATTCTTGGAACCAGCAGTTGGCATAATGGCTAGGTCGCTGGACTCCCATGTAGTCAAACACAGTTGGAGTCCCGGACCCAGTGCCTTAAACTCACACCAGGTGCTTGTGCATGCGTGCCCAAGATCCCGAGAGGAGAATGGAGGAGAAGGGATTGTGGCATGGCCATCCCCCTGGGGGGATAATTTCTTGCTTTCTGTCTCTCTGTCTCTCTCTGTCTCTCTGGCGAGTGCATGCGTCCTATAGCAAAACCCTCTCAAAACAAACAAACAGTAAGAAATATTCACTCTTGAGCTAATTTTTTTGTCTTAGTGTGAAAATCTGCCTATATCTTGTGCAACTTGTCTATGTATAACTGTGATAGTAATGGAAGTGCCAATGCTATTTTGAAGTCATGCTATGTCTCAAGTCACTAGTGAGTCAACTGAGATACAAAGGCAGAGAGGCGCTAAGTGATGGCTAAGGTCTCTGGCCACAGAGGTAGCACTAGAAAGAGACAGAGATACAGAGAGAAAGCACCTTCAATAAGGTATGGTAAGGCATGATCCCTTCTCCCAGGCCTTCAGGCTCCTGGGTACCTGCACACATGTTCAGTATGCTTTTCAGGCTGACCAGGGATCTGAATCACGGTGACCTTGTGGCTTCCAGTATTGAAGAATAATATTTGTTTGTATTTAAGAATTATTTATTTTTCATTTTATTATTATTATTATTATTATTATTATTATTATTCCCAGAGAGAGACAGAAAGAAAGGAAAGTGAGAAAGCAATCGCCAGGTCTGAGACTTGAACTTTGGTTGGCCACGTGGGAGTCCAAGCGTCTTAACCACCATGCCGTACAGAGTAGTAATGTTACTGCTGCACCAACAGCATCTGGGCTTACAACTTTTTTTTTTTTTTTTGACTTTGAGACTATGATAACATCTGTGTTGAACCTCGATTAACTGCATCAGAGCTGTAGAAAGAAAGAGTAGAATTGGGCAATGTTGGGAGTACTGACAATTGGGGAGAAGCAGTTGGATTCTGATCTTGAGACTTGCAAATAAGAGGGAACCAGCAGTTAGCGTAATGGCTATGTCGCTGGACTCCCACGTAGTCAACTGCGGTTCGCGTCCTGGACCTGGTGGCTTGAGGCTCATGCCGGGCGCGTGTGCGTGCGTGCCCAGGATCCCGAGAGGAGAATGGAGGAGAAGGGATTGCGGTGTTACCATCCCCTCTGGGGGGTGATTTCTCGCTTTCTGTCTCTATGTCTCTCTCTGTCTGTCTGGCGAACACACACCCCCTATAGCGAAAACCTCTCCAAAAAAAAAAAAAAAAAGAAAGAAAAAAAAAAGAGAGACTTGGAAATAAGAGAATGCAAAGACTGCCTTTTCTGTTCTATTTGGCTCAGCTCAGTTTTGCTCTGTTATGTGGGGAGGCTCTCTCTAAAGGAAGTTGTCATATAACCCACAACATGAATAATGGATCTTGATCATGTGGTTTGGAAATACTAGTTTCTTCAATTGTGTGAAAACTCAGGAGGCTCTTGAAAGAGTTTAACTAGTGCCTTGAAATCATTTAGCTGGTGAGACAACTCTGAAATTTTTTTTAGCTGGATATTTTTAAACTAATTTTTTCAGTCAGGGAATTTGATACTTACAGCCTAAAAATGTCATTATGAGTTGTGCTCTTATTATTCCCTTTTGCCCTCAGGTCCAGCCTCTGCCCTCTGTCTTGCTCTGCACCATGGAAGGCTGACCCTGTGCATTGCAGCACCTGGACCTCTTTGCTCCCTGGTTTCTGGATGGCATCAGCTAGTGGGACATTCATGTGGGTCAGAGTATTTTTTTTCTCTACAACTGCATTCCTGACTTAATGTGTTTCTGGCTATGCCGCTGCTCTCCCTAAAATGGCTTCTGCTGGGTGGCCTTTATATAATTGCTTCAGCTCTTAACCAGGCTTTGGTGATTCCATTTTCTCCTCTTCTTCATCTCCATGGGGATGATGTTGGTCCCTTGCTATGGCCACTTCCTGGGTGTCTCAACATTCCTGTGGGTTCCTTTAGCCTATCTCTGTAGATTGTGCCTTCTTTTAAAATTCTTAGCCAGGGACTGTTTTTCCCTGGGACTTTTCTCAGAGTTTAACTTTAAACTTTCTTACTCATGAAACAGAGCAGGGATGTGTCCTCTCACGAACCAGAATATATGTATTAATAATTAAGTAGAAAGTCTGACCCTGAAGTAAGACTTTTTTTTTTGGCTGTGATAAAAAGATAGCATAAGGGACCAACAGTTAGCCCAAAGACCTGAGAGGAGATTGGAGAAGAAGAGATTGCAGTGTGGCCATCTCCCCTGGGGTGGTGATTTTTCACTCTCTGACTTCCTGGCAAGTGCATGTGCCTGCCCTATAGTAAAAACCTCTCCCCTCAGAAAAAAAAAAAAAAAAAAAAAAGAGAAAGAAAGAAAGAAAGAAAGAAAGAAAGAAAGAAAGAAAGAAAGAAAGAAAGAAAGAAAGAAAAAGAAACGCTCATGTTGAATCACAGGGCCAGGCTTACTCAATGTTTCTTTTTTTTTTTTTTTTTTGAGAGATTTTTACTATAGGGTGCGTGCGCTCGCCAGACAGACAGAGAGAGACATTAGAGACAGAAAGCGAGAAATCACCCCCCAGGGGGGATGGTCACGCTGCAATCCCTTCTCCTCCATTCTCCTCTCGGGATCTTGGGCACGCACGCACACGCACCCGGTGTGAGTTTTAAGCCACCGGGTCCAGGATGCGAACCGCGGTCGACTACGTGGGAGTCCAGCGACATAGCCATTACGCTAACTGCTGGTTCCCCTCAATGTTTCTAAATAAAGTCACATTTCCAGGTTCTGGGGGATTAGAATTTTAATGTGAATTTTAGGAGTACCACATTCAATCAAGAGCACAGTGTCTAAAGACACTGCATGAGCTGCTTGCTCTGCTGAAGGGCCCAGAAAAACTTGATTAACCCTTGCTATGGGGATACCCTGAGCCAGTGGTCCAGACTCTCATATGAACTCTCCACTCTGAGTGGTAGGTCCATGCTACCTTGGAAATAATTCTCTCACATAGCTTTACATTCATCACCAAGAAATAGTTTGCCTATAATTAACCTGTCCATTTTGAGACTTAAACATTTAGTAAGCACTTAAAGCACTATGTAAGCCCTTTATGTGTTTTATTTCATCTTTGTAATAGGCGTCTGAGGAAGCTACTATTAGCATTATTTTTCAGATGAGCAAGTAAGCCTTTGGATCGAGTCACTTGACAGAGGTCTCCCATCTTCTACATGGTCAAGCTAGAATTAAAATCGAAGCTTCCAGAATGGGTGTTCTCAACTACTACGCTTTATTTGATCATGCTGAGAGAAGGTGACTGCGAAGGATCCCAGTGTCACGTCATCTTGGATAATGTTTTCTTTGCTTGAATTGTGAAACTGGGCCTCTTGTGTGTACATCAATGTCAATATTTTTCTGAATGTTCGATTGTCCTATGGTTGATTACTATTTTTGTGCTGCCAACTCTGGCTTCTAATACTTGAGACCAAGGTTTTGAGGTTGCTTTTGTCTTTACTGATTTTCTTTAAACTTTCATAAAAGTTAATAAAGAATCAAGTTATTCTGAAACAGATATCACAAAGAAAATACTCTATCCTCCCCCAATATAATCTTCTATTAAAAAAAACAAGACTTTTAAAGATGAATATAGAGAGACTATTTCCCCAAACCCTTCATATCCGAATATATAAGAAAAGATCACTGTTTATTGAAGTGGGTGTGGGAAGCTGAAGAAAAGCTGTGTAAAATTACACTAGGAATTAGGATGTTTAATCTTTGTCACTGCTCAAAGAGGAGAAAATGCCACAACATTGAAAAGGACATTCTTACCCCTCATTCACTGGGAAATAGCAAGAGAGTTAAGGGATTGTAGGATGTACATAGCTCCAGAAATCACACATTTCAACCTAAATTGCTTCTCTTTTCACAGATTACTTACTAATGGACTTAATACCTTATACTTAGTCAGGGGAAAATTGCTTTATTGGACCAGATAAAGTTCTCAGGTAAATCTTGTTATCTTTCAGGATGATGAGATGCCTGTGGTCAGAGTGGGTGTGATTTTGCTGCTGTTTTACCATTTATTATATAGTTTAACATATTCTGATTACATTTCAAGCCCATATTCTTTCCTTCTATCCTTCCGTAATTGGGCTTCAGAGACTTGAGATGTGAATTGGCCTAGATAGAAAGACATAAGTAGAAAATTTATGAAAGACAAATGAAGAAGACGTTTTGGATACCCAGTATAATCAAAACAAACAAACAAACAAATCCAAAACCAACCCCTCCCAAAACAAAAACAAAACACAAACAAAATGGGAGATCGATTTTCATGTCTTAGCCCACCTCTTTGTAATAGATGAGTGAATTCTCGTAATTCCCTTTTTTAATTTTTAAAAATAATGATTTCATTTTATTTATTATTATTTTTTATTTGTCCAGTGAGAGTGGGAAAGGGAATGTGAGAAATCGAGTCTCTATCTAGATCTGAGGCTTGAACTGCAGTCAGCCATGTGGGAGTCCAGTGCCTTAACCACCATGCCACCAGTCAGCCCCTCAACAATCTTTTGTGACTTGTATTCTTAAATATATCAAGTTTTTGAGGATGCTGGTATTCAGAGACATTAAATTGTCTAAATTTTTATAGGTCAAGGGAACCTAAGGATATGGTGATAGCATTCTTAAACTCTTGATAACACACTATCTTACATAGCAAGTGAAGTTACTTACTAGAGTCATTATAATATTTATAAACCGTATGTTTTGTTGTGATTGGTCCAACCAATTTATATAAGTCCCATTTCTTTCTCTCTTTCTCATGTTTTCTTCCATCCCTTTTATCTTCCCTCCCTCATCCTCTCCCTCCCTTCTCTGTCTCCCTCCCACGTTTTATCATGCACTGCAGTGAGCCAAGTTATGTTCCAGGTTCATGGGATATGGGTTCTTTATCATTCTCCAGGGATGGCTGTTGACTCAGAAGATCCCAGGGCTGCACAGATCCGACTGGGATACGTAGCAGGTGAGCTAGGACATAACATCTTCATAGCCGGGCAAGAAAGTGTGGACAAGGTAAGAGAAAAGGTAAGTTTAGGGAATGGTGCACAGTCTAGACACCTCTAAGTGGAGCAATAAACAATGTTTCCAGACCTCCTTTCTGTATGGAAACTTAAGTACCTGAATTTTGGCTAATGGAATGAAAGTTCTGCTAGAGTCTATGTTAAGATGCAAAGGCTAAATATAAAGTAACATTGATGTCTTACTCTATGCTCCTTGGTCAGGTCTTTGGCAATCAGACAGGGAATGACCAACACTGAGCAGAAGATATACTACTCAGCAGTCCTTTGTCCTTTGCCTTCTGGAGTCAGATTTCACTCTTTTTCGGCATATTGCCTCTGTGCCTGTGAATGCCAAGGAGAAAGCTGGTCCCTTGGATTTCTTATTTTTATGTTATATTTTTAACTGTAATTATTTTGGAGAGGGGTTTAGTCATTCCTTCATGTATGAGCCAATGGATGCATCGAAGTGTAACTGTTTTCCTAGTTTGCTGGTAGGTATTGGAGTCATAGGAGAGAAAAATACAGGAAATGACTCCTTTTCTGAACCCCATTCAAAGCCTGGCTGTATTTTCACATTCTCTACCCCATTAGCTTTTGGCAATAAGCATATCTATGGCAACTCTTAGGGTACAGGTATCAGTGTATTTAATGAAAGGAACATTTCAGCATGTTTTCCATGTCCTGGATTTTGAATGATTTTATCTACGTAGTAAAGTACACAATGACATGGTACATATGATTAAAGAAATACGCAAGGGTCCATCATTCAGATGTAAGAACTAGACCAAAAAGCTTTTCATGGAAGGTCCCCCGGTACCACTTAAAAAGCCTTGAGAGGACTCAGGGATGTGTCAATTGCCATCTTGAGAAAAAGAAGTGCTGAACCTTGTCAAGATTCAAGCCTGTGCAACTACCTTTCAGCTCTTTGCTTTCAGGACTTGATTTTGCATTCAGCACAATCTCTTGGCATTTGAAACTCTGTCAAACTAAACAGCTCTGTTTTAGACACATGTTTTGAAAAGCCTCACGGATTGTCTGTTTGCACATACAGTTTTTCCTTTTAAATAATATAACCTTGAAGCAACACTGTGCTATTATTTTCATAAAAGGAGAACTAGAAACCAGTGAAGCTTACATATTTGCTGTCTTTACAGGAAAAAGAAATGCACGCCTTGTTTTATTTTCATACTCCAACATAGTTCAGCCATTTTGAGACAGTAAGCATGGTTTTTTGTTGTGGGGAGTGGGCAAATAATTTAGAACCAAGATAGGATTTGTTTCTTACCTTTCTAAATATGCACTAACATTCGGCTTTTTACCCATAAACCAAATGTTTTCTCAAAAAAAAAAAAAAATGAAAATCTGGGACTCATTTGACCTGTTCCTTATACCTTAGAGTAACAATGACTATTACTGGTAATGTATAAATTCAGTAACAATATAGAGTGTAGAGTTTATGACTGTGCTTTAAAGGAAGCATGTTTAACAACACAGGGGGAAAAAGCCACTCTTTGGTGATTTTTATTTTTTGCTATTTTGTACTCTCTTCTACTTTGTTCTTTATCTTGAATTCTTTGTAAGATAGCAGCATACTATCTTATATATGAAAGTAAGTTTCTTACTAGATAATCACCATACCATATTTATAGATTGTGTTTTATAGTAAGTGATCTCACCAGTTCATATCAATACATTTCCTTCCTTCCCTCTTTCTTCTCTTTTTATATTTCTATTCTCCTTCTTCAACCAATCCACTTCTTCTCCCTTGACTTCCTGCCTATCCTTTCTTTTCTTCAACACTTGCTTATTGTACATCATGATGACAGTCCGTGTTCCACTTTTATGAGGTATAGGTTCACTGACTTATAACTTTTGGAGGATGATTGCATGATTCACCCCAGGATTCCCAGAGTTTCAGAGTCAGAAACCTTGTACTATACGAGATCAGCAGTTAGTGTGATGGCTATGTTGCTGGACTCCCATGTAGTCAACAGCGGTTTGGGTCCCAGACCAGGTGGCTTCAACTCATGCCAGGCATGTGTGTGTGCATGCCCAGGATCCCAAGAGGAGAATGGAGAAGAGATTGTGACATGGCCTTCCCCTCTGGGGGTGATTTCTTGCTTTCTGTCTCTCTGTCTCTCTCTTTCTGGTGAGCACATGCGCCCTGTAGCAAAAAAAGCTCTCCAAAAAAAGAAAAAAAAAAAAAAGAAACCTTGTACTATATACATTCATAGTTTGGGTATCTCATGTTAATTCTCAACCCATTGTCAAGCTATTCAGACATGAACGATTCCTTTCTTCAGAGGTGAGTGTGTCTTAGCCTTTTTGAAGACTATTCTCTAGACTCACCACTGCATACACACATGTGAATGTTGTCAATGCTCTTTGGAATTCTGAATCTAAAGCCTTCATGCTTGCATTAGAAATACTTATAACTTTTGGAGGATGATTGCATGATTCACCCCAGGATTCCCAGAGTTTCAGAGTCAGAAACCTTGTACTATACGAGATCAGCAGTTAGTGTGATGGCTATGTTGCTGGACTCCCATGTAGTCAACAGCGGTTTGGGTCCCAGACCAGGTGGCTTCAACTCATGCCAGGCATGTGTGTGTGCATGCCCAGGATCCCAAGAGGAGAATGGAGAAGAGATTGTGACATGGCCTTCCCCTCTGGGGGTGATTTCTTGCTTTCTGTCTCTCTGTCTCTCTCTTTCTGGTGAGCACATGCGCCCTGTAGCAAAAAAAGCTCTCCAAAAAAAGAAAAAAAAAAAAAGAAACCTTGTACTATATACATTCATAGTTTGGGTATCTCATGTTAATTCTCAACCCATTGTCAAGCTATTCAGACATGAACGATTCCTTTCTTCAGAGGTGAGTGTGTCTTAGCCTTTTTGAAGACTATTCTCTAGACTCACCACTGCATACACACATGTGAATGTTGTCAATGCTCTTTGGAATTCTGAATCTAAAGCCTTCATGCTTGCATTAGAAATCTGATCAAAGGAAGAATACTTATTAAGAGGGACACAATGTGGCACTGGAGAGGTTTGCTGGGCCTCCCTTTTTAAATATTCTATTTTGGTCTTGATGATGCCACATGCTTCTAGTAAGTCTCTGACAGAGATGAGTCCAAACCAGGCTCTGCAGCGCTCCATACCGTCAGCTCATAATACTGCTAGAGTCATTCCTTAGCAATAAGTAACATATTGTCTGGAACAAAAACAATCAACTCAGAAGGAGGAGGAAAGAGAAAGAGCATCTTTAATTGTAACATTTTCCATGGTCCTCACCACAATCTTATGAAGTTATTGATAAAAGATAAGTAAGTTGTTCAAGTTCATGCAGCTCATGGGAAATGAGCTTGAAATTTCAGAAATCTCACTTTAGGTCTACCCATATCCTACTAGTGGGGTATCTCTCAGAGTGGTGAAATACTTCCATTTGCTTGACGCTGAGACATACATTTATGTAATTATGTATTTTACCTATTTATTCACTCAATGGATATTTATTGAATAGTATATGTCAGGTGGGATGCTATATTGAGTGAGACAGTATGACATAGTTGAATAAGTACTGGAATAAGGCAGATTTGGGTTGAATTGTCATTACAGTTAGGAATTTTCAAATGACTGGTTTCAATGTCATCCACACACAAAAATAAAATACAATGTCAAATGTAACATATTTTGGCCCACAGTGAAAATGTGCTGATTTGCAATGCTGGGAGCCACCGAATGATTAGAGTTTGGTTCTGGGGTTGACCTATACACACCGGGCATGCATGTACATGTTTGTGATTCTGGCTGGCCGGCAAGGCTGGGGGAGGATTGTAGCATGAGACTCAGGTAGAAGTGCTTGTTTTCTATCTCTTTCTTTCCATATGCCTCTCTCATGATATAAATAATAAGTGAACATTTAAAAAAAATGTAGCACATTTTAAGTACCACATGAATAGGACAGGAAACAAATGCTTAGATTTTGTTGGAGAGGAGCTTTACAGTGTGTGGTTGTGTGTATTTGCGTGTGTGTATATATATTTACATTTGGTTATTTTTCATCTATATACAGATCTGTTGTATATTCTGCCTGATAAAGAAATCTATATAGCTTTTAATGTCTATTTGGAATGATCAAAGTCCACAGACCATTTCTATAATTTTGTCTATACTTAAAATAAAACTTTTGAAAACATTCACTAAACTAGAAAAAAAATCCTATGACATTATTTCTCTATTTATCCTTACTTTATAGAATGGAGTACAAATTTAAAAAACTATGTCTGAACAGAATAAAAATATTTCTAACGTATTCATCTATTTAATAGGGTTTATTCTCCCCTTTTAAAATACTGTTCTCTCTGCTTTATATTCTGTTTGTTGGCCTAGACTGCATTGCACCATCCCTGATTACTGGGATTGGGCAGGACTGAGGCCAACAGGCTCTCATTTGTGATTAAAGCGTTGGTTTGGGTCTGTAACCAGAAGAATTCAAGAAAGCAAAATCTAAGCGTAGCCTTAAAGAATTACTAAAGGTAAAGAAGGGCTCATATGTGTTGATTTAGGTCTGCTATTCTGGCATTTGTTCTAAATTTGTCAAGTTTTCAGTAGTCTTAGTATTTACATTAAATTAAATAAGAGCACCAGGTGGTGGGACAGCAATAACACGACTGGACCCACTAGGATAATGTCCGGGGTTGCATCCCAGTAACCCCCAAGCATGTTGGGTGCTTGCATGATCTGAGCATTCAAGGACAGGAGAATCACAGCATGAAGACCCTGTCAGCAGTACCTATCTCTTTCTCTCTTTTAGTAGAAACAAATACATAAGCTAAAACAAATTTAAATATCAACCCAGATAAACTTTGTAATTCTAGCTTCTGCTGTGGACTCTTCTGGTATGCATCTACTGGGATTCATATTAAATGTAGTTAAACGGAAACAGCAAAGGATGTCAAGCAAGCACTTTCTCATGAAATTAAATGAATTCAGACACAAACAGCTAGAGGCAGCTAATTCCTGGGCTGGGGTGGTAGTAGCTGAAGTAGTTGATGTTAGTGTCCTGTCTGATACTAGAACAGCCAGCCATGATCCAAGCTTGGCTTGAGAGATGCAGGAAGACTGCCAGCAGAGGGGTCATAGGGAATGACAGGCTCTGGACCCTTGAAATACGTGCAAGGAATAGTGATCCAAATGTCTTTCCAGAGAGAATAATATAAATGTTCTTAAATTGTGTGGTGTAAATCCACCAGTTATTGATCTCATTTTTGGTAACACAATTGAAAAGATTTTACATTGATCTTTTCCCCAGTCATGAGCTAAATACAAATTACCATGCGTTTTAAATAAAATATTAAAGCACTCGATTTCTGTTCTTCAAGAAAGTGGATGATAAACATTAGAACTTGCACAAAATATTTTTGACATTTACCATTCACCATAGTGATTGTAGTGGAGTTGCCAATGACATGAAATTCAGATGAAACAACACATGAGAAAGCTTCAATGACTAGTTTACCAGTTAAAGAAGACAATGTCCAAATAAGATATAACCTCATAAGATGTTTATACATCATTTTTGAAAAATGTATCTGTTCATGTTGGTCAGAATACTGTCCACCACTCAGACATAAAAAACAACAAACCATGGCATTTGATAGAAAGTGAACAAATATGGAAGATCTATTGCTGAGTGAAGCAAGCCAGGCTATGGAAGGGAGACATTGTCTCCACTTAATATACACCAACTGTCCATATTCTATGGCAGAAACTGAAAGATTAGAGGATATAGAAGTATGGAAAGTGGTTAAGGATACTGGGGGCAGTGTGGGAAGAGGGTGGGGGATGGGGGAGACTGAGATGAAAGGAATCAAGAAAATAGAAAGGCAAGGCATTTGAGGGACACAGAAGTGGATGATTGTTGATGATACTGTGTATGATGTCTTTAACTGGACTGGTGAGAAGCGTGTTCATGTTGGGTAAATTAATTTTATAAGCTGTTGTGATGTACAGTGATTGAATGTATAAAATAAATTAAAATAATAATGATAAAAAGAAATAAATGAGAATGCACATTTAAAAAAAAAGAGAATACGTCCTTTTAAGGAAAATGTATAATGTACAGTTTCAATTTTTGCACATATTTAATGAATATACATATTGAAGTACTTCCTACCTTATTAGAAGAATGTAGTTCTTTTACAAATAACTAGAGACAGGCAGTTTTATATTAAATGTTATGCATCAAACCAGTATCAGTTAACGTAATTCTAATGATAATTTGATTTTCAATTTAAGGAAATTATATTGGAATTTCGTTCTGTTAAAGATGAAAGCATATGTTATTATAAATACTATTGTAAATTTTGTTTGAATTGTTATACTTTAACAGGGATAATAAGAATCTATTATTTGTTTGAGGGAGTTATCATGCTAAAAATTGATATCCTTAATAAATTAAGAATTCATTGGAGCGGAAATGTGCCTGGAAATGGTTGAGGTAGACACATAATTAATAATTGTCTCCAAGAAGCTGCCATATGTTACCAACCAACATAGAAAGTATAGTTGTCAAAAGTGATAAATACTATACCACACACATGCAGACAGAGTTAGGGTACCTGGACTGTGTCGTTTTGGAGACAAAGGTGATGATCAATACGAAATAGTATTGGCATGAAATACTGTGCTCTCTTTTCTGACAGTCATTAATTGGAGTTTAAATTTTTGTCTCTTACAAGAACTTCTAAACAGAACCTGAAAGAACTGAGCAGAACCCAGGAGTTCTGCAATGATTCCTGAACATTTCGAGAAATCTTTTGAATTTGGTTTACATTTTGACCCAAATCACTTTGAGATCTTTTGTCAAAGTATTAATTAGTCAGGCACTGTGCAATTATTCAAAAGAAAACTTGTAGACAGAAAAACATTGAAAATTTATAAAATATCAGAGCAGGAACTGCAAATTAACTGATGCTACTAGAAATCATGTATAAGATTTATTTTTGAAATCCTATAATTACATTTTGGAATATCTTGACCTGTTGAACGTATCTTTGATGAAGCTCTTATTTTTAATGAGATAAATTGTATTCTGTATCTATGTGGAATCAAAATGTAAAAGTCTGTGAGTTTGCAGATCGAACTTGATGACATAATGGATTTGATAAGTTTGTCTTGTAAAATGTATTTGTCAAATAATAATACTCTTCATAGTATACATAGTATAGTATTAATACTATTAATAGTATTAATAATACTATTAATTTGCCTCTGAATGGAGGCAAATAGTATTAGCTATGATAATTTGGGAGGTAAAATATTTGTATATCTTCATACAAAAGTAGAATTTAGAATACTTTCCCTTTAGCATATTGGCGCTCTCTTTACAGACGTTTCGGCACTTACAGTGAGAAAAGTTGAGGCCACTCAAGTCTGCCTTTGTGAGAAACCTCTGATGCCAGGAGTGTAGTTACCTCCCAGTTCCCAGCTGCCATGCCTATGGTCTACTATGGCATTTATGTTGAGACATCTGCAATCAATCTAGCTGCTATGAAATAAGTTGTGTCCCACCCTCCTCACCACTCTACCAAATTCATATATTAAGCCCTAATCCCTGATTTGACTGTATTTGGAGTGAAGGCCTTTCCAGAGGCAATGAAATGTGAGTAAAATCGTAAGAGTAGAGCTCTGATGTGGTAAGATTGATTAGCAGCGGCACCAGGCCCAGCCGTTTTGGTACAATCAGTAGCAAACTGAACTGTAGTGCTGGAAGCCACACGGCATAGAGAGGGTTTGGATCCCCAGTATGGTTTGAAAACTGGGCACATGTGTGCACACACGGCATAGAGAGGGTTTGGATCCCCAGTGTGGTTCGAAAACACACCAGGCACATGTGTGCAAGTCCAAGAGCCTGATCAACAGGAGAGCAGGGGAAAGGGACTAAGGGTTGGTAAGACCCTTTGGAGGTGCTTCTCTTTCTTTCTCCTCTCTTGTACACACAAGTGCTTTCTATCATGAATAAAATTTTAAAAAGGAAGTGATACCAGAGGGTTCTTTCCCCCAGCCTCCACCATGTGAAGCAGTTGAAGATACAGTAAGAAGGTCATCTGCAAGGCATGGAGAAAGGCCTCTCCAGGAACTAAACTTGGCTCCTGGATCTTGGATTGCCCAGCCTCCAAACTCTAAATGATAAATGTCTATGGTTTAAGCCACCCAATCTGTGGTGTTCTGGCATGGCAGTCCAACCAGACTAAGACACTAGCCAATAACTGAAGATGGTGTGGATCAGAGAGAGATAGAAACAGAAAGACAGGCACCCTAAATAGCATCCTTGCATTCCAGTCTACCCCCAGTCACAGGTAGCCCAGATCATAGGCCTGGCATGTCCAGAGAGGCCTCGTGTCCAGTTATGTTACTGCTGAGTCACTGTTGGGTCATCCTCTGGCCCCTTTATGCACAGTGGCATTTAATTTCTGGAAATTATTCTATCTCTGAAGATAAATTTTTGAGGACAAATACCAAATAATACTACAAACAATTAATTATATATTTATTCCGAAGTGTTTACTGAAAAGCTACTATATGTCAGACATTATTCTGGGACTAGGATAGTGAAGGGAAAAACCAGGAAAAAAAAAAAAGAATTTTTTCCTCATAGAGCTTGCATTCTAGATGGCAGAGTCAATAATAATAATAAAGTAAAATCTTTGGTTTCTTACACCTAATAATTGCTATGTGGTCAAGGACATCCTCACTGAAACATAACCATTTAGCAGCACTGAGGAGGTAAAGGGACATGCCATTTATGTGACTGAAAGAACATTCAAAGAATTAACAGCTCTACTTGTCCTAATAAGCCACCAGGGTTCAAAATTCCCATTTATTGAATTAGGAATAGACTGTGGGAAGAGAAAATTTGGATGTTGGTGAGAAGTTTAGGAATTTAGACAGCAAAGGGCTGATGTTGGCAGTTGGAATCATGTGCTTGGAGTTCAGGGATAAGGTTCTGGCTTACGATACATGTTAATGTGCTTAGCATAGACATCATATCTAAAATCAAAGGGCTAGATGAGATCAGCTAGGGAGGAAGTATAGCAGAGGAATAAAAGTGGGCAAAGTCACTTTGACATACAGTGATGGGGCAATTAGGAGTTACAAACCCAGGAGACTGAGAAAGGTAGAGCATGCATGAGAATGAAGGAAAAACAGGAGGATGTGCCATCCAGGAGGCAAGTCAATGTTTCAGGGATAATATACTTTGTCAAATACGGCTGTAAGTAGAACAGGAACTGAAAATTAGCCATCAGAAGTAGTAACTTTAGCCACTGGTAATGTGTAGTTTCAGTGGAATATTGGGAACATTGGTTTTGCATGTAAGGTTCAAGACAAAACGAGTGGGGAAAAAATTAAAATATATGCAAACACTGAAAGAAATCAGTAGCTAAAGGGGGATAGTAGGAGAAGATCATTTTTATTTATTTATTTTTTAGAGATTTTTTTTTTTTCTATAGATTGCAGTGCTAGTTGGAGAGTAGGAGACAGAA
>NW_006160098.1:127265-170134 GCF_000334495.1 Tupaia belangeri chinensis | reverse complement strand
ACGCACAGAGCCACACCAGCCTGAGTTTTAAGCCCCTGGATCTAGGACTCCAACCACGTTTCCAATACATGGGAGTCCAGCGACGTAACCATTATGCCATCTGCTGTCCCCAGATCATTTTTATTTTAAGATGAGAAAAAGGAAAATATAGTCCCTGTTGAATTTGACTTGATGAAAAGGGAGAAGCTAAAGATATTGAGAGCCAGATAGGACAGAGACTATGGAAACAGCAATCTGCTGGACCAGCAGATGGCATAGTGCTTATGTCGCTGGAGCCCCACATGGCTGATTTCAACTTGAATCCGGACCCCAATGGCTTGAAAATCCCTCCAGGAGTGTGTTTGTGCATGCATGCCCAGGATCCCAGGAGGAGAATGGAGAAGGGATTGCAGTGTGGTCATTCCCTCCTGGGGACTGATTTCTCACTTTCCCTTTCACTGTCTCTGTCTCTCTCTCTCTCTTCAGCAAGCTCATAGACACAACAGCAAAAACCTCTAAAAGAAATAAATAGTAGTCTGCTGTGGGAAGGAAAGAGGAACTACACCATTGACTAGGAACAGTCTTCCGTCTCCTAAACACGTAAGAAGTTCATCAGAAGCATACATTTCTTGCTTCGATATAGACCCATTTTTCTCTTGTTCACATATCTGTAGCCTGGGAGCAAATAACCAGCATCCCCACTATAAAATATCCGCTCACAAATGGAGATAGGTATCTTCTTTTGCCTATCTTTCTTTTCTTCCTCACTCCTTAGTCTTTTATTAAATCAAAAAGCTGATATTTACCTGCCTTCATTTCCTTGCTCCTATGTAGGAAACGACATAATGAAGTTTAATATATAATCCACCGACAGTGCTAGACAAGTGATTCTTCCTTTATTACTTTTGTACTCTTGCTTCAAATTCATAACCTTAAATATTTTAGAATGTGCATTTTAGATCCTACTTTTTATGCACACAGTTATGGCCAACATCAAAGATTAGAAAAAGACTTAGACTTCTAATATCTGTGTGCCATTCTGCATTCACCTTCAACTCAGAAAGTCACTTAGTCACACTTAACCACAGTTTAAGTGTAAAAATATGCACAGCATTTCTCAATTCACTAAACTGATATAAAGATATATTAAGTCACTAGAAAATAAATATTCACTGAAGGAATTTTTGCCAGGTATATTTATGTACAATTGAATTCTAAAAATGTCCTCATCATTGGTGAGGTCACAGTTTTGGGGGATATAATATCCCTACCTATCATCATCATCAAATTTTAAAGTGTCTTTGACTTTTCAATACTGAACCTGAAGTCCAGCATGATTTGTTGGTATTCAAAATATTATTATGTGCTGAAATCAATGATATTTGCCTACATGAAACTAAATGTAGAATCTACATATGGAAATAATTAGTGTTTTGGTTTTTGTAAAGGTTATTTTTTTCTCCTTAACATTTGTTCTTATGAATTGTGATTGGAATTGAACTGATACTCAGTCTAGAATTAATTTTTAATTTGCAAAAATTAATCATAAGACTCTCAAGTCACCTAGCCTATGGCATTTTCTGATGCACAGGTATCAGTTGAAAAATAATATAATCACTGAAAATCTTATAATATTTGATGGGGAGAATATCATGGTGTACATATGTTATGCCTAAAAATGTTTAGCAATTTTTCTATGAGAACAGAAGTCTTCCTAAGATTCAATCCTATGCTTAAAGTAAGAAAAAGAATTACAGAGAGAAGAAACTAGAACCCTAAACAAACCATAATTAAATGTTGCTCTGTTGCTGAACTTTTGAGCAATATAGATAAATCAATTCTTTTTAATTGCCAGAGGGTGCATGGTGGGGGAGAGAAAGAGAGAGACAGAGATAAAGCATCCCCTAGTGGAGTGTGATTGTACTACAATCCTTTTCCCTCCATTCTCCATCCCATTAGGATTTGGGGCACATGCACACATGTGCCCAGCATATTTTTCAAGAATGTAAGCCAGGTTGTGAACTGAGGTCAGCCATATGGGATCTGGCTCCCTTAACCACTGGGGTACAGGGCCAGCCCAGTGATATATTTCTTAAAGCAGTTTGAATTTGCTATCCATTCTATAAAACTTACAGCTAAAAACTCCCAACGGATGCTGTTCAGCAATCAATGGTGAAGGACAAACAGACTGAGTTCCTCTGGGATCATTCCTTTTGAATACAGCCACTTTCTTTTCTTTCTTTCTTATTTTTAAAAATATTTTTACATCATAATTTTAATTACCATGTAATAGTTACACATATATATGTGATAGTGTTTTTTTCATTTCTTTTTTTATTCATGTATTTATTTATTTTTACTTTTTTTTTTTTTTTGAGAAGTTTTTGCTATAGGGCATGTGCACTCGCCAGACAAACAGAGAGAGACAGAAAGTGAGAAATCATCCCCACCCCCCAGGGGGGGATGACTACGCTGCAATTCCTTCTCCTCCATTCTCCTCTCGGGATCTTGGGCACACATGCACGTGCACCCAGCGTGAATTTTAAACCATTGTGTCTGGGACTCGAACTGTGGTCGACTACATGGGAGCCCAGCAACATGGCCATTACGCCAACTGCTGGTCCCTATTTTTACATTTTTCCACAAACATTTACTTTACATATCAAAAAAATTTAGCTCATACTCCATAGTTCTTGACAGCTAATAGAGAACATTCAACATTTCAAAATACTGAATTTTAAAGATAATGTTCAAAATATTTATCATTTTGGGGAACCAGCAGTTAGCGTAATGGCTATGTCGCTGGACTCCCATGTAGTAGACCGCAGTTCGTGTCCCGGACCCGGTGGCTTAAAACTCACGCCGGGCACGTGTGCGTGCGTGCCCAAGATCCTGAGAGGAGAATGGAGGAGAAGGGATTGGGGCGTGACCATCCCCCCTGGGGGGTGATTTCTCGCTTTCTGTCTCTATGTCTCTCTCTGTCTGTCCGGCAAGCGCACGCGCCCTACAGTGAAAATCTCTCCAAAAAAAAAATTATCATTTTGCATAATTTTGTTGCAACTCTATCACAACAGAAGCAGTATGGTTTTAAATATTTTGGAGAAACTATTTACATGTCAATTACTCAGATTGTTGCAAAGCACTTCCACGCTATGTCCCTATTAGCTTCGTGCCTTGTCTAAGACTTTTCTTTGCAAGTATATTAAGCATGGCTTTTCATTGCGAGACATATTCCCCGTGTAAATAGGCAAAACTGGTTTATCATAAGGTGCAGCCTTCTGTTAGTAGGATCTTTCCGTATAGGATATTTCTGATAGGATGGGTTGTGGGTCATAGCACATTGTTGGCTACAGATTGAATGACAGAAAAATAGCAATAAAGGACTGTAATTAAAAAATATAATGTTTTATCATCTGATGATAATAACTGAAAAAATATCATAAAAGAAACTTTTTTCTATTGTGACAGGATAAGTTATACATATTTGCTGAGCCTCTCATGTGTACTATGGCCTAGGCTGACTGATCTCCAGGATTCAAAAGAAGAGTTTGATCTCTTCTCTCAAGATATTACAATCCAGTCATAGAGATGAAACACTTAGAAACACAAGTGAGAAATCAAACATCACATTTAATTAGCTGCTGAATTATACCTTGACCTCTGATTGGGAGCAAAAATATCAGTAAAGACTGAAGGAATTAGAGAAAGCTGTCCTTATTTTTATTGGATTGTGGCCAAGAGGGTTTTTATATGAAAGTATTACATAGTACAATGTAGCACTCAATACTTTAATGATTGAGGACTTGCATGTATTGAGGACTGTAACCTAGATGGTTCCTCTTAAAAGAAGAATTTTTATAGTTATAATTGCATTTAGGAGATCCTTCATTAGTTGACTGATGTGTGTTAAACAGACAGTGGATATAATCCAGTATATATTGATGGATACTAACATAGTGGTAGGTAAAGTGCTCTTTCACTAACTAGAGTTTGATGCACTGTCAGAAAGGCATTTCAGGGACCAGCAGTTAGCGTAATGGCTATGTCGCTGGACTCCCACGTAGTCGACTGCGGTTCATGTCCCAGACCCGGTGGCTTAAAACTCACGCAGGGCGCGTGTGCGTGCATGCCCAAGATCCCGAGAGGAGAATGGAAGAGAAGGGATTGCGGTGTGGCCATCCCCCCTGGGGGGTGATTTCTCGCTTTCTGTCTCTCTGTCTCTCTCTGTCTGGTGAGTGCACACGCCCTATAGCAAAAACCTCTAAAAAAAAAAAGATAAAAAAAAAATAAAAAGAAAGGCATTTCACATGGGTTAGCTGACTTCTGGGAAGACCTATTGTGGGAGTGCCAAGTTGAAAACTTTATATAAAATGAGATCGTAGGAAGACCTTTGGCCTCAACATTTTGTGGTAATTCTGTTTTCATATAAAATACAAATTAAGAAAGTACTTGAAAACTGCACATATTCATATGAACATTCATTGTTTTTACAACTTGTCTTAGGGAATTCATCAATTTCCATTTTGAGGGCTGTGGTGAAAACTTCAAGACTACTTTCTGGTGAAAGATAGATATAATAGAACTGAAATCTTCAAGAAACTTGGTCATCGAGAGCTAACTTTTCTCTAAACTTTTAAGCGCCCTATAGAATACCTCCACCAAGACTGTAACACAAAGTTTTCTTCTTTTTAATACTATAAAGAAAATAAATTCCTTGGTCTTCTAGTATAAGGAAAAGTCTCCCCACAAAGCTGCTTCTAAAATATCAGCAAATGTTGAAAGTTCAACTGGTTGGAGCTCTGAAGATTATATGCAGGAAAAACTTCACAAATAACAAAAGAAACCAAGTCTGACTCTGTATGGAAGAGTGCATTACAAGCTGTGACCTTCTCGTTTCCAATTTTTATAGTCACTTTTGTTTAGTACTGTCAAGCAATGCAACCCAATTCCTAGAAATATCAGAAAAGGTGACCTAAGATAAAAAAAAATAATAAAAAAAAAACTTAGGTAGAGCCCCTCACCAAATATTTCCTTCTTAAACTGAACAGTTTTTATTTAGGACTAATTTTCAGAACTCTCTTTAGGAGGAAGAACCAAGAGGCATATCATTTCTATGAAGCAAATTTTTGTAAAAGGAGTTTTTGAAACATTAATTAAACTAAAAAAAAATGCTTTGAGATTCTGATGAATTAAAGCAACAAATTCAAGAGTAGTGTTGCTCTGGGCTACAGGTTGAAAGTATTTCCCAAAATTCATCTGTTGAAGCATAATTGCCAATGTGACAGTATTAAGAAGTGGGGCCTTTGGGAAATGATTAGGTCATGAGGGTGAAATAGACATTAACAGGATTTTAACATGACCTTGTTAAAAGACTAGAGAGAACTACATCAACCATTTTTTGCTCTTCTGCACCTTAACCATGTAATGACCTCAAGTTCCTCCTTCCTGCAGGATGCGTATTTTAAGGAGCCATCTCGAAAGTAGAGATTGTGCTCTCACTAGACACTAAACCTATCAGTAGCTTGATCTTAGACTCCTACCCCTCTTTTATAGCTGTGAATAATAAACTATGCCATTTATAAATTACCCAGTCTAAGGTATTTTGTTATGGTAGCAGGGACAAACTAAGGCAAGACATATAGAAAATTACAGATTTATTTTCACCTATACTCTTGGCTTATTGGTGTTAAATCTAAATCTACAAGCCATACAGTGCTCTTAGGGAATTATGATGCATGATAATTTTAGTCTCTTCTTATTTTCATGCAAATTATTCTCATATCCATGTGCAGAAGAAAAACAGAAGGCTGAGTGAAGATGATAGTGGATTTTTTTATTATTCATATATCATGAACTATTGCTCTCTTTATAATAAAATATGTTTGTAAAGAAAAATTGATATTCTTTAGAAAGAAGATGTTTGCTGTAATATTTCACTGAAATGGCACAGAACGGTGAATGATGGACAATTCACTGAGAACTATTCCAGGGAATTTAAATGACTGGTTTACTTGCTGTGTTATTGTTTAATTCATTTCCCATTGATTTATATTAGTCATTTCTTTAACATGCTAATATTTACAAACAGGATGGGCTTATCACATAGTGTTGAAGGATCACGCAATTCTCGATAACACTGAAATATGTTAATGTTAGCACAGGAGCAGGCATTCCAGACACACTTCCATCATGGTAATGAAAAGGAAAGCCTGCATCTCTTTTTTTTCTGCAAAGAAATTGTCTCTTGGCTCTGTTTTCATCAAGCCAAAGCAACATACAGTCCATTTGTTAATGTTAATCAGAATCTTTCAAGTAGAAAAAAATATTTCCATGGAGAAAGTTAGCTTTTTTTAAGATAGACTTTTTATCTATAAATTAAATGCATTTTTTTTTTACTAAACAGGTCATGTTTCTTATGTCTTCCCAATGAATCATTAATGCTTATGGTGTTTATTAGGAAAATTGAGTCTGAGTTTGGAGGAAGATTGTTCCAATAGGTCCCAAACCTTTTTAGACCAGAGCATGAGAATACTATTTTAGAACTGCACTTTATTGACTACTAAAATGAAAAAAATACACAATTATTTTGGCGGGGTAACTTCTAACCCTCAAATGAACATATATATCCGGTACTCATACCACTATTCATGCAATAATCACTCATTGAGTATTTTTTTACATGGCTGCCATTTGGCTTAATTGTATAGGTAATGAAATATAAGAATGGGGTGAACAAAGAAAGACAAGAACAGAAAAATCATCATGCTGCAATTATGCATAATGATATACGTAAACTTGGTCTTTTTTCTTCTGAAGCTTTTTGTGTCTGTTAGAGTTTCCTGTGAGTATAGTTCTCTCAAACTGCACAATGTAGCATTTTTATGGTTTATATTGTTTGCCATATTTTCACTGTGTAGCATTGTCACCCCATGCTGCAGACTCCATGTAAATAGCATTTTCACTTCTTCTCTAACCCTGTTACGCTTAGCACAGTACTGAACACCAATTGCTGTTTGTTAGTTAAACATGGTTTACGACCCCCCAATTTATCATCAACATAAATATGGCAAGTTGAGAATAAGTCTACTTCCATTACAACTTACAGAATATAAAGGTCATCTCACGTGGTTGTTTTTCACAGATGTCATTGAGGTACTTTAGTCCAGTAGAAACTTATACTAGTATTTGACTGAGTCTCAAACCAGCACAGGCCAGAGCTGAGCTATACAGGGATAAGAGAAGAAATAGGATTGGGATATTTACAACAAAGAATTTCCCAGAATTCTTTGGATCCAGGTTGACAAGAAACATACTATTAAAAAAATACATCATACCACTGTAAGATCTGAAGTAGCAGTTACCTTGAGAATTTCCAAGGGAAGAGCATTAAGCTGCATTAAGATTAGAAAAAGTGAGGCTTGATGTTAAATGTGTATACCACTTTACAAGAAAATGCCCTTGATGGGGTCTCACACTCTGTAATCCCTTTCTCCAGCCGTCTGGCTCCCTCAGAAACTGGGCACCTGCATGCTTGCCTGGCATGTTTTCATGTTGACCTGGTTATCCAAACCAGTAGTTGCCATATGACTTCCAGCCTTGCAGGGTGCTTGAATTACTGCTGCCACAGTGCCTGCACCATAGCACTTCTCTACATTGGTCCTATATCGGTTGTCATTGTCACACACTGCATGGTTAAAACAGACTCCATCAGCTCCACTTGGAACTATGCCTAGGTTTGTAAGAATAGGCAAAAGGAGGTCATTTTTCTAGCTATTTAAAAAAAATAACACTAACATTTTAAGGGGGAACAAAAGTGTATTTTTTTAAGAGAGATTTTTGCTGTAGGGCATGTATACTCACCATAGAGACAGTAAGAGGCAGAGAGACAGAAAGTGAGAAATCACTCCCTCCCCTGCCGTGGGACTGGCCATGCCACAATCCCTTCTCCTCCATTCTCCTCTTGGGATTTTGGGCACACACCACATGTGCCTGGTGTGAGTGTCAAACTTTTAGGTCCAGAACTTAAACTGTGGTCTTTTTCATGGACCTTTGAAAACCCTGGGCTATTTATTTATTTATTTCAAAGAGAGAGCTTTGCTATAGGGTGTGTGCATTTGCCAGACAGACAGAGAGACAGAGAGACAGAAAGTGAGAAATCACCCCCCAGGGGAGATGGCCACACTGCAATCCTTTCTCCTATATTCTCCTCTCAGGATTTTGGGCATGCATGCACATGCGCCCAACATGAGTTTTAAGTGTCAGGTCTGGGACTCAAACTACAGTCAACTACACGAGAGTCCACCGACTTAACCATCCACCAACTTAACCATTACGTCATCTGCTGATCCTGAGGCTTTTTATTTATTAATTCTCTTTCAAGTTAAAATATTCTGGAGATAATATTTTTTTTAAAAAAAGTACAAATTTTAACTTTTCTTGCATTCACTTTTAATGAAGATAATTTTTGTTGTTGCATGTGTATCCATGTTCTTTTTCCCGTTCTTCCACCTCCCATTTGGCACTGAGCAATCCATGTAACTTGGGGCATGCTAATTCTATTTCTGCTTGTAGGCATAAAGCTCATCATGACCTGAGACATATCCTATCAGTGCATTTCATCGTCTAACCAATGTGATTAGTTAATAGAGGGCAAATGTTTTAATCCAATTGGAATAGCTCTTGGAATTTGTTGAGTATTTTGAAATAAAGAAATTGTCCCATATCTGCAGCGCATGAAAGAGGATGTTGTGAATCTGGCAGCTCGAGAAAGCATTTTAAGGCCATTGGGGGAATCTTCCACAGCATCAGCCAAGTAGAAGATACTGCAGAAACCAGGAAAAAAAATGTGTCCTGGCTTGGTGACACCATTGTCAGCATAGTGAAAGCCTGAGGATAAATGTGTGAATTCCGTTGGCTATTACTGAAACTGAAAACATCCAAACAGAAATATCAGCACTATTTTTTAAAATTCATAGATGAAATGCATTTATGATTCTATTTTAATTGGAACCTAACACATATGGTATGTCCTTCTGCAATTGCATGACTTCCTAAGCCCTAGAGCTACTTAGCTAAGGCTAGAAATTAGCTCTTTTGATTTTTCAATACAAATCCCTTTTACCTACCTCAGCACTTCCCTAGTCAATGTCCCTCAAAACACCTCTACTAGTTAATACCTTTTCCATGGAAATATTCTTCTGTGCTTGAATACATTTGAAAGTTTTATTCTTTGCTTTTAAATGTATTCAAGGGAGTTTCCATTCTGTGTATATTTCAGCCTGCAATACACTGGCAGACTAAGTGAATCCGTAGGAGAGAGATTTAGTTCAACATTTCCCCGTTCTATGTGAACACTGCATTTTCTCAAGGTCCCCTTGCTAATGTTTTGTAGATCAGGACTCCAGGGAGCAAAACTTTTAACCACAGTTACACCTCATGCTTAACACTTCACATTGCCTTATAAGGGATAAGGTGATTTGGTGTGCTAATTCCTAATCTTTTATAACTTTATGTGATTATGATATTTCAAGGGACATTGTTTTACTTTGTCATGTACATGTAGTAATGAGCTGTGGTATTGTGGGGGTTTCTTTATAACTTCATATTTTAAAATATAATTTAGTTAACTGAACTATTCAGTTCTCACTAGGCAAATGTTGGAGGTATTTGCATAAAGTAACATTGGAAGAAGAAAAAGGATACTGTTGTTAGTTGTGTTCGTCAAGTTATTATGGCTGTAGAATATACACTAGAGAATGTAGAATAATCATAGCACGATACAAGGGATCTAGTGAAGATTCTCCTTACAGCATCATTTAGATAGTCGCAACAAGGTGTGGTTAGAAAATTTTTGTTGTTGTTTGTTTGTTGGTTTGGTTATGAAAGTTAATCTGCTTTATTCAAAGTCCACTGATTTAAATATTTTTACCCAAACACACCTTCAAAAAATATCCAAAATAATGTTGAACAAGTATGTGGACACTCCTGCCTACCCAAGGTGACTCATAGTATTAAACATCATGTGTGCCTAATTTCTATAATTTAGCACTCATTTTGATTTAGTACTCATTCAGATTTATGAGAATATCCACAAAAGAGACACCAGAAGTTTACAAAATGAAATGCCAAGGGACTGAAAACAAATCGAAGTTTGTAAGACATAGGGGATGATTTTTAAGACAGAACCATAACAAGCCATAACAAGTTTTCATGTTCTTTTAAAATGTCACATTTTATTTAGTGATCTAGAAAAGAAATGGACACTTGAATGAGGTTTTGTAAATTTCTTTCAGTCAATTAGTTTTCATTAAGTACTTATTCTATGCCCCAATCCATGTGGGATATTGAAAATAGGTTGATTTCTTTTTTTTTTTTGGAGAGATTTTCACTGTAGGGCGCGTGCGCTCGCCAGACAGAGAGAGACATAGAGACAGAAAGCGAGAAATCACCCCCCAGGGGGGATGGTCACGCCGCAATCCCTTCTCCTCCATTCTCCTCTCGGGATCTTGGGCACGCACGCACACGTGCCCGGCGTGAGTTTTAAGCCACCGGGTCCGGGACACGAACCATGGTCGACTACGTGGGAATCCAGTGACATAGCCATTATGCTAACTGCTGGTTCCCAAAATAGGTTGATTTCTGATTTCACCATGCTCTCGAGAAATTTAGGTTCTATTTGCAAACAGAGATGGATATTCACAAAACGATGAGAAGCAAATAGCTAGTCAATAAGGGCTGTGAAAATATAAGAAATTAAAAATAAATCATTATGGACTTGTATAGTTGGAAAATCTCCCTAGGAGAACCACATAGACTGAGCAGTGAAAAACTGATAGCACCTGGGAGATGGAATCAATGCCCACATCTCCAAGGGGAAACATTTCCTAGATATTTTGGAGCACTGTGGATACTATGAATTTATTAGACCTTTCATTTACATATATTAAACATGGAGGGTACATGCATAGTCTTTACTTACAATTAACACTCGACTTGCTGAAGCTCTTCTATAATTAATATCTTCACTCATTGTTTAGGTTTTGCTCATCAATTTTATGATTAATTCTAAACCAGAAAATGAAAGAGAATAAGTAAATTTTAGTGCCAAGAAAATACACACATATCATCAGAATTCTTTACTGGAGTATTACTAGCTTCTGATCATGGCTAGGAGAATTCAGCGAGGATATTATAATTACATATGAAGAACAATACACAGACCATTAAAAAGATGCATAAAACTTTGGCCAGTTTCTTGAAGATTAGAATTCTTTTATTCAGCAAATAGTTTTTGAAGGCCTATTATGACAGATGTTTAAGCAAGCAAAGAGAAGTCTAATTTAGTGACCAGAGTTGAAGAGAAAAATATTGTTGCTACCACAGTCCTGTTACACTAATCTCAAGTCATCTTGACTCTGAGAAATCTAGGCCTTTGCTTAAATGATCTGTTTTTACTTCTGTGTGCCATAGATTTATAACTGAGAAAGAAGATACAGTTATCATGTTGATTTGGCATTATTCAATGAGAAGTATCTTTCTGTGACTGGAGGGAGCACATTCACATGGGTAGTCTGAAGCGTGACAGTACTTCTCACTTTGCCATGTCTGTTAAATGCTAGTCTCACCCTGCTCAGTGGCTGGCCCCATTCTATCCGGGCATGCTTCTTCAGTGGGAAATTAAGGTTACAGATATTCTTGGGCATGCTGCCTGCCTTTGACTAAATGGCCTCTTCTGTGTGGTGGTGCTGCTGAAAACTAAACAAAACCAAATAAAGCTAAACAAATAAAAACAAAACCAGATTTAGCTTTCCAAAGAGACTTGGATATGATGGGAACAGTGAGGAGAGAAAGGACAAGAGTCACGGTGTTTAAGCAGCTAATTTTATAAGAAGTGTCAGAAGGTCATGTGACAGCATGACTCGAGGGACAAAAATAAGAGAGAGGCACAGTCATGAAAGTGTAATAAAAGAAATGTTGACTTTGCTGAACATTGTACTTGACTTCTGAACTTTAGCCTTCCCTTCCCTTCCCTTCCCTTCCCTTCCCTTCCCTTCCCTTCCCCATCTCTTCCCTTCTTCTTTTCCTTCCCTTTCCCCTTTCCTTTTCTTCAAAAAATTATTTTATTTAACTTTATTTATTTAATTATTTATTTTAATTTGACCAGAGAGAGACAGAGCGAGAGAGAGAAAGGGAATGTGAGAAAGCAAGCCCCCAGTTCCTGGCCTCAAACCTCAGTCAGCCATGTGGGAATCCAGCGCTCTTAACCACCACGCCACCTGTTGCCCCTCCACTCTTTTTCTTTTTATTCACTTTTCTTTCTTCTGCCCTTTCTTTTCCTTCCTTTTAATGAGCTAGAGAGAGAGAGAGAGATCGGACATTCCCAGCAGGATCTTGACAGCACTTCGTCCTCAGTCAACACCCACAAAATCAGAGAGGTCTCTGGTTGTGGTGGACAGGTGGTGAAAGAGATATCCTGAGCCTTTTAGAATGTCTCTTAATTGAGATGTGGACTTGATTAACAAACTACATGATGATCCACAACACCAAGAAAGTCTTTGTTATACAGAGAATAGGTCAATCCCAAAGCCCACTGGAACTCAAAATAAATAAATAAATAAATAAATAAAAATAAACACCAAAAACAAAATAGTAGGCCAATCAAGATATTGATATGTCATCCCTTTGACAATCATTCTTTCTGGGACTCAGGTCTAAGCCAACGAATGAATTACATTTCTGAGATGGCAAGAGTTGATATTGTAAGGAGCATGCTATCAGACAAGGTAGTGTAAGAACAGTGCTGAGGAATTCTCAAGAAAATTCCCTCTTTCTTAAATATTAGTCATAGGGGAAAAAAAAGTCTTAGCCATAGTGAATTTTTTTAGAGCATCTGTTCCTTCGGACATGATTTTGCCACTGGAAAGACCTGTCAATTTTACTGCTGTTTTTATAGGAAGGAGGATAAAGCTCAAAGAACTGCCAATAAAGAGAGTAAGAGTTGCCAGATTAAGTCATCTCTGGGCCTGCCTTATGAAAGGGGAGGTGCATTTTCTCACTATTTTCAGCTAGAATCGTGCTAGCTGCTATAAAGCCTATATAAGAAAATGCTGCCTATTCTCCCTGACCTTAATGCGAATACTCAGACTAATGGGGCAGCTGATGCTACTACTCACAAAGATCCTAATGTAAAGAAGCATTTTATCGAAACTGGAATTAAATTATTAATTTTTCAGAGTACTTCAATTCCTTTGACACGTTCATCAAGCCACTCTATTTCCTCCCTGTCTCCTGAAGCAGTGCTTCTCAAAATTTAGCAGCCGTACAAATCAGCTGGGGGTGGGACTTGTGCTACTGCATTTCCAACAGCTCCAGGTGATGTTGATTCTGCTGGTCTGTGAACCACACTTGGAGTACCAAGGACTAACCAGACAATGGACGTCAACCTCTGTTAGATAGGAAAGTAAACAAATATGAGTAATTATTGGACTCTGACCATGTATTGTATTGTTGTGAAAAGAAAAAAAAGAGCCAATGATTATATCCATATAGGATTCTATTCCAAACACATCTTCATATTACACATTCCGCCCCACCTCCATTGTAAGAAAATTCATCTCACAAATTTTCAGTGCATTGTGGGAAGGATAGAGTGCTGGAGGGGAAACTTCTTGATTGAATTTTCTTTTCCCACTTAATTCAATTTTACTGAAATAAATTGACTGACTATGCAAAAATAGGAAAAACCATTGACATATAAATTGGGCCAAATAAACAATTCCAAGATACTTGCATAGATTTATTTGAAGAAGCAATGTGCATAATATGGTTACTCAAATAGCTTAGCCTATTTTTCTTAGATAGTTTTAACTGGGCCTTCATCCAAATGCTTTCATTGGCTTAATTAGTTGTCAACATATTTTAGATTCTCTTTAATTATTTGTATTATTCCTTTTTTCTTGAGCAAAACAGTACTTTCTATTTTGTACTGAAGGGAAAAAATTAAAATGGGAAAATTTTATAAAGGTACAAATTTTGTGATATGTTACAAATGAACATTCCATAATTCCAAATTTTATATTTGAAAGAAGGGGCATATAAGGAATCCCAGAATATTATACGTTTTTGCATTTTAGGAAAAGTGAAAAAAGAAAATTTTCTTTTTTTGAGGTCTTCTCTCTTGAGCAAAGGTATCATAGGTAAATACATTATAAAAATACATTTCAAAATAATTTATTGAGTATTTATATCAGTTAAGGTAATTAGCATCTATAACACCTTAAACAAATATGTCTTACTATAACAGAAACTTAGTCTCACATTCCCTACTGAGAGTTCTTTTTTTTTTTTTTTTAAGAGGTTTTCACTATAGGGCATGTGTGCTTGCTGAGAGAGAGACAGAAAGCGATAAATCACCCCCCAGGGGGGATGGCCATGCCACAATCCCTTCTCCTCCATTCTCCTCTCAGGATCTTGGGCATGCACGCACACGTGCCCGGCGTGAGTTTTTTAAGCCACCGGGTGCAGGACGCGAACCGCGGTCGACCACATGGGAGTTCAGCAGCATAGCCATTACGCCAACTGCTGGTCCCCCTACTGGATGGATATAGCATGCTGACAGTTATAGGGAATTTAGTCACAGGAGAGTTTGAGTGGGTGAATGTCAATCAATTCTTTAGTTATAAAGAATTCTCCAGCCATGGCATAAGAAAGTAGCTACACTTCAGTTTTTGTAGCTCAGTAGAATGATGAGAGATCCAGTAAAGCGAGAAGATTGAACAGCAGAAATGTGGTAAAGCCAAGAAGGTAAAATTGTCAGAAAGTGCCTCTATAGTGAGAAAACAAAATGATGAAGGTCAAAATCAGAATTTAGGCTACAAATATAAATGAAATAGAGTCAAAAAGAAATTAGACTAACAGATATTTATGGATTAGAATCAATTAGATCAAGTAATCCAGTCCTCAAAGAAATGAGTATAGTTAAATGAATTGTCAATGATTTGAAAGGCTTTTGGGCTCATAGGCTCATAGGCATTGTGGTGAAAATTTTAATGTGTCAAGATGACTGGGTCAAGGGATATAGTCAAATATCTAGTAAAGCATTATTTCTGAGTATGTCTGTGAGGATGTTTCAAAAGTGATTAACATTTGAACTGGTGACTTAATAAAGCTGATTCCCTTTCCCCCATGTGGGTAGGCATCATCCAATATGATAAATACATGAACAGAACAAAAAGGAAGGTGGTACCAGCAGTTAGCATAATGGCTATGTCACTGGACTCCCATGTAGACGACCGCAGTTCGTGTCCTGGACCCGGTGGCTTAACACTCACACCGGGTGCATGTGCGTGCGTATCCAAGATCCCGAGAGGTGAATGGAGGAGAAGGGATTGTGGTGTGGCCATCTCCCCTGGGGAGTGATTTCTCACTTTGTTTCTCTGTCTTTCTCTGTCTTTCTGCCTAGCACACACACCCTATAGCAAAAACCTCTCAAAAAAAATTAATTTAATTTTACTCATTGTTATTATTATTATTATTATTATTTATTTAATTTTACTCATTGTTATTATTATTATTTTAATTTGAACAGCAAGAGACAAAGAGAAAATGTATGTGTGAAAAAGCAAGCTGCCAGGTCTAGGACTTGAACCATGGTAGACCATGTGGGAGTCCAGTGCCTTAACCACCACACCACTTTCTGGCCCTGACTTGTTTATTATAAAACAAAGGATGTACTGAATGTTTTTTGTTTGTCTGTTTTTCACTTTGCATGTGTCCTCCAGAGAAAGACAAGGAGAGAAAGAGAAAGTGAGAAATCAACAGCCATGAGGGATGGCCACATCACAATCCTTTCTTCTACCTGCTTTGTTTTGGGATTTGGGGCACACACTCACAGGTCCAGGACTCCGACTGCACAGTCAGCCATGTGGGATCCAGCTTCCCTAACCACCATGCTGCAGACTGGCCACTGAACATATTTTTAGCAAATCAAAAACATTAAAGAAAATAACATTAACACATTACATTGATATGAAATCTTTACATCAGAAAATTCACAGGTATCATAGAATTTTTAAATTTCACCGACTCAGATTTTCTCTCCTGTGGGTAAATCCCGAAATGATAAAAAGTACATTTTATGCGGTGTTTTATAGCCAAGACGTTATTTTCTACTTCTTTCAGAGAGACATTGTCAACTCCATTATTGTTTTCATTTCATCCTCTGCTTATTTATAAAATCCTTCATAAAATCTACTGACTTCTTTCCCCTTACATTTTCTATCGGGAGCATTTGACTTCTGATGCTAGTTTTCTGGTTATGTCTAATGGAAACTTGGAAAATGATATTATAATGGATGGTTTGTGCTCATTAATAAAAAGAAGTTTATAGTAAAACATGATGTCGATAGCGCCCAACATAGACAAAGATAATATCTATAAATGACTCAGCTAGAAGAAAATGAAAGAGAATCAAAGAATTATATGAATGAAAGCCTGGCTGATAAGGAATTTTCTGTATGTGCTTTCTAGTACTCTGTTCATTCTACTTTTAGAAGACCAAAATAATTGGTATTTTCCATGTCTTTAAAGGAATATGTTCATTCAAATGATTTTTACTTGTTACTCATTCACTGATACAGAATACAGTATATATGGTACTGTATCTCATTCTTATTGAAAGGTAGACCAATTTTTTGTTGTGTGTTTAATTAGTGTTGCCATAGGGCACATGTGCTCATGGGAGAGAGACAAAGAGAGTGAGACAGGGAGAGGTAAAGTGCTAAATCACCCCCAGAAGGGATGGGCCACGCTATAGTCTCTTCTCCATTCTCCACAGTGTTTTTTCTTTTTTCTGTTTTAAAAGAATTATTTTATTTTAACTTTCTTTCTCTTCTTTCTTTCTCCTTTCTTTTTCTTTATTTTATTTTGACCAGAGGGAGAGGAGAGAGAAAGTGAGAGAGAGAGAAATTGAGAAAGCAAGCAGTCAGGTCCAGGACTCGAACCATGGTCACCATGTGGGAGTCCAGCACTCTTAACCATCATGCCACCTGCTGGCCCCACCAGTGTGTTTTTTAAGGCACCCAGTAAGGCACTTGAACACACAATTGGCCATGTGGGATCCAGTGCCTTAACCTCCATCTGCTAGTTCAATTTGTTTATATATATTGTAGATTATTGTAAATAATTAATAGGAACGTCAGCCTTAAAATATCAGTTACTTTTAATTCTTGGTCGTATTTTACAATACATAATTTTACTAATTACAAGGAGTAATTAGTTTGTTGTGTTTCTTTTTTTCATTTGTGTATTTAATTAAATTAATTACTTTATTTTAGCTAGAGTTACTCAACCTGAAAAAGTGATGACTGATGTCACTTTAGGATGCAGGCACTTGAAGACACTGAGAGAGAATTAGTTATGACACTCCGTGAAGGGTTTATCAGTTGATCCTTAAATCCCAAAGACAAGATCTCATTTACACTCTACCCACAAACAGAACAAATAGTTTCCTGATGTCAGTGGTAATGCACATAGTCATTATTTTATTTAGCTCACTTTATTAAATGCAAATTGTACACTTAAGCATTGTGTTGGGAGTTAAGGAAAAACTAGACAAGGTCACTAATACTAATACTGGGAGAAATAGAAGAAGAGCTTTTAGTCCCTGATTATACAACAAACTCAAGGTTAATTACCTACTCATTGAGCCACTAGGTATTTAGATACTGTTTCCTTGAAGTGCCCCCTTTCCCATGAACACACTCACTCAGTATTCTCCAGATTTCCTGCATCTAAGCTGACTGGATTCCCCTTCACAGTAGCAGCCTTATACTTTGACAGCTAATAATTTGAATTGAAGAATGACAAGAGGCCATTTAAAAGCCCAAAGGGACATCTTTCTATATACGGGACTGGTGTCAGTTCTTTATCCACAAAGATAATGCTATATGTATGCAACAACGGGGATGAAAAGAGAAAAGTAGTAAGAGTTTTTTCTTTTCTTTATTTCTTTTTTTTAGATGTTTTTGCCTTATTGGGCCTGTGCTTCCCAGAGAGAGAGAGAGAGAGAGAGAGACAGACACAGTGAGAGGGAAAGGGAGAATTCACCCACCCAGGGGAATGACCATGTCCCAGTCTCTTCTCCTCCATTCTCCTGGGACCTTGGACATGCACACACATGTGTCTGGCATCATTTTCAAGTCACCGGGTCTGGGACTTGAACTGTGGTTGGCCATGTGGGAGTCCAGCGACATAACTGCTATGCCATCTGTTAGTCTCAGGTCTTTTTAAGTCCTTCAAATGGAGACAAAAGCTTAAAGGAAAGACAGGAAATCAATGTCAGTGAGGAATAAGAAGTGTGTTCTCTCCCTGATGTCACTTCCCAACCCTTGTCCCCAATGCATATTACTCTTGAAGAGGAAGGCTACTGAGAGAGATATCTTGAAGACAAAAACAGAATTTAGCCATGTCTTGAAAGTTTCTAAGAGTTGCTTTATGCTTGAAGGAGAAGAAGGTTAAAGACTGTGAATTTTCCATGGCATTTTCTCTTAGTACTGGTCTTCTGTAGAGGATGTTGAAATATCACTGGGTGTCCATTCCATTGTTTCTTTGACCACAGTGGCTGGAAAACAAAAATCACCCAATTTACAGCTAGGATTCTGAATGCAATTCGAGTTTTACCCATTGAACGGCATGCATTCCATTGAGATTCAAAAATAGAAATGAGTCTTCCGGTGCTGCTGTGTTTTCTCCTAGTGGAGTGGTAACTATGTAGTTTACCTTTTGTAGACCTGCCTAGTGCAGACAGAAGGCATTCTGGCAAGCTTATGGTGGAGATGAAGTTTCACAGAGGATCTTGAGAGGTGGTCAAAACCTGGCAGGTAGTAAGCTGGCATTGGACTGAACTTACATTTTTTCTTTAAGTACTGAATGGAAGTGATTGTAGACACATCAGGTGGTTCAGCAAAGCCTAATCAATGGGGTGTAGACCCGGCACATTCCTTCATAGCCTAGAGAAGCATTTCGCTCTTTCACGCCACTGCTTTTCCTTATCGATATCATTGGAATCCTTTGTATAATTGGAGGACCGACACACTAGATTCTGAGCTTCTTGGGGTCATGGTTTTTAGTTTTTTAGTGTATTGATAACCATGATGCTGTGCTGGACACGCAACAGAGTCATAAATAAGTACCGAGGGAGTGTTAGGTAAATTCTTGAATAGTCTGAACCCGAACTTTTTGTTTAGACCATTCTTCAACATAACTTGCAGTTCTGTCTTTAAGAATCATGACTAGGACCAGCAGCTGGTGCAGTGGTTAGGGCACTGGATCCCACCTGTCTGACTCCATGCCTTGGGGTGTCACAGACCTGTTAGAGTCCCAGACCTGGTGGCTTGAAAAACATGCTGAGCGAATATGCATGTATGCCCAAGAGAGAATGGAGGAGAAGGAATTGCAGCACCATGCCCCCTGGGGAAGTGACTTCCTCACTTTCTCTCTTTCTGTGAGTACATGCACCCTACTGCCAAAACGAAATAGGAATTATAACTAAATTATAACTAAGAGGAGGCATATAATGGCGCAGTGGTAAAACACAATGTTCTGTGGAGCTGAACCACCTGGGAAGACTCCAGATGCAAACCGTAAGACCTTCCTGCATATCCAGGGCATATGCATGCCCATGGTCCTGGAAGGGCTGAAGCTGAAGGTGGGCACAGTGGGGAGTTCTGTCTCTCTGTCTGTTTCTTTCTATCTCTCTCACTCATGAAAGAAAGAAAGAAAGCTTAAAAGAAAAAAGAAATACTAATTCTTTTTTTATTAGAAGGCATGCAAACTTGCCAGAGAGAGACAGAGAGAGGGAGAGGAAAAACCAGCTCCCATAGGGAATGGTAGCACCGTGAACACTTTCTCCTCCACCTCTTCCTCCTCACGGGATTTTGGGCATGCATGCACATGTGCCTGCTGTGTTTCTTAACTCTTCAGTCCAGAACTCAAATCCTCAGAGTTGGCCTGAGGATCCATTATTCTTAACCACCAGGTCATGGAACTGGCCCAGACTAAGTTTTTTATTTGTCATTCCTAAATACGTATGAATATAGGCCTCCAAGTACTCTAGGGGAAGGAAAAAGTATTTTTAGATGGATAATTTAGTATAATTTAGCCAATGTGAAGACAAAAAAGAATGTAGTCACTTCTTCAGGTTATGTGTAATATTTTGGTTGACGATTGCGGCAAGGTGTGGGTCAGTACCAGAAAGATGGAGGCTGTGGGACCAGCAGTTAGCGTAATGGCTATGTCACTGGACTCCCACGTAGTTGACCGCAGTTCGTGTCCCGGAACCAGTGGCTTAAAACTCACGCCGGGCGCATGTGCGTGTGTGCCCAAGATCCCGAGAGGAGAATGGAGGAGAAGGGATTGTGGTGTGGCCATCCCCCCTGGGGGGTGATTTCTCGCTTTCTGTCTCTATGTCTCTCTCTGTCTGTCTGGCGAGCGCATGCGCCCTATAGCGAAAACCTCTCCAAAAAAAAAAAAAAAAAAAAAAAAAGAAAGAAAGAAAGATGGAGGCCGTAGGAATATAGATTCATACTTAGCTTTTATTTCCAGTCTTATTCATTTTTATCCACCTACAGAGATTTTATTTATTGTTTTTTACTAAGACCTTAATGCAGCATTTATTCCTGACATCTAAATTCCCTTCTTCTCACATTTCCTATTTTTGAAGGTGATTTAAATTCAGAGCTGAGCATTGAACAGGCCAAAGGGTTACAAATTCATGGGCCTTACCACAATTTCCTTGTTTATGACATATTTCTCCTTTGTGGCCCTGTGAAACCAAACCTTTACAGGCCAGAGTGAAAGCTATTCTGAATTAGAATTAAATGTTTGATCCTTGCATGTCTCATTTTGTGGCTCAAGAAACTGAAACAGTTAAGCTACATATTCTGCATAGAGACCAGAAAGCATAACACCTTCAAAGTTGCTTGAACAAGCAATGCAAATTCATCTTGTACTCTGTATTTTTTTTTTTTTATCATTTTTCTTAGAGGACAAAATGGACACTTGGCTATACTGCTGAATCTTCTCTATTTTTTCCTTCCAATAAAACCCATGCTTCATCCCTTTCCAAGGCAGCCTAGACACAATGAAGCTCACATTACTGAAAATAAGAGACTATCTCTGCCTTCATTTGGAACCACCAATCATTAGGAATCCAGAAACCCTGATTTGCTCCTCACCCATTTCAGAAAATACAGGGAAATTGTCACATTTACTCCCCATGCTATTCTTACACATTCATATACATGCTATTCAAAAATGGTTTAAAAGTAATTGTTCTGTAGTAAGTAGTTCAGTAGTTTTCTCTTCATGTATTACACTTAAAAAAACAAAAAGTGTAGAACCGTGAACACTTCCTCCTCCACTTCTTCCTCCTCATGGGATTTTGGGCATGCATGCACATGTGCCTGGTATGTTTCTCAACTCTTCAGTCCAGAATTCAAATCCAGCAGATGGTATAATGGATGCATGAACATGTGCCTGGTGTGTTTCTCAACTCTTCAGTCCAGAACTCAAATCCAGCAGATGGTATAATGATTACGTTGCTGATTCCCACATGATGACTCCAGTTTGAGTCTTGGAGCCAGCCAGGGCTTAAAACTGATGCTGGGTGACTGTGTGCACATGCCCAAAACCCTGAGGGAAGAATAGGTTGTGACATGGCCATCCTCCTGGGTTGGGGGGTGATTCCTAGCTTTCTGTCTGTCCTTCTCTGTCTCTCTAGTGAGCACACACACCCTATAGCAAAAATCTAAAAATCAAAGACACCTTATTTTAATAATTTAGAAAAAAGGCACAACTTAAACAAATCTTTTCTGTGTATCAGCATTTCAGGTGCATTCCTGGGCAATGAGAGGGACCGAGACCAAAGAATAACCTTCATATAAGCCTTTGTGTTGGTCTTGATTTGGGACAAAGCAGAAGGATCTTGAGCCTTTTTTGTCCTTTTGTTGAAAACACTGTTAAAAACAAATTTAGACAAACCAAAATGGAACAGACTTTATTTAAACAAAGGGTGGGCGATTTAAATCTGGCATCCTTCCAGAAAATGACTTCCGAGAGACTACAGCTAGCTGTGTGGTCTACGGGGATTCTATGAGGGGAAAGTGACCTATGGGGTGAAGAGGGAGACTGTCACACAAAAATGTGAGGGAGTAAGGTAGAGAGAGCATTGGTTACAGTGGAAGGTAGGCTGCACAAACAACCCAAAATGTAGGCTTCTGTGACTGACTGAACTGTGACTACCATGATTGGTTAACCAGCTGGGGGGTGGGGAACAGCCCAACCTAACAGGTACGATTTCAGCTCATTCGGAGGGATCCAAATGTGGGAGTACAGGGACCATTTTAGGCCAGAATAGCTTACCTTAGCAACACCATGGTCCGCCCTACACATGCATGCCCAAAGAGTCTATTTCAAGGGCATGCCCACATGCTATGGAGAAAGAGCTGACACCATGCTCGGGTACCTCCATCTGATCTGAATGCCTTTGTTCTTTTATTACTCATGTAGAATGTGAACTTTTTTTTTTTCTTGCTTATGTCACTTTGCAACTTCAGTTTCTAATTCACTTAAAATGTAATGAGAAAATATTCTAGTATGAGTCATATATATATATACACACACACACATATGTATGTATCTTTAATGTTGTTTTTACTCTTATGATTGTGCAGCTAGATAACTTCTCTAGCTCAATTTTTCCTTTTATATGGACTGAAAAATAACTTCTTATTGTGGCCCTCAGTTATTCAATAAATTTTAAGGAGATATAATGTATGTTAACGGTCTCTGTGCCACACAACTTTAGCTCGATAAGTAAAATGCATATGAAAAAGATTGAGACTAATGAAACTCTGGATTTTAATACCAATATAGTATAAATATTTTACTATTTAAGGAGGACAGAGTTCCTATTGTCCAATTCAAATTCTTATGGCAGTATAATTCTTCATAATGACCAAATGACTTGGTTGGTACAACATTTCTCTTTCTAAAGAAGAAAGGAAACTGGCTTCTAATTAAAAGCAAAGTTTAAAGTCAAAAGTTTGCCTTAACTGGAGCAAGAATGCTTGATACATTTCTGGTCTTGGATGAAATGTTTACTGATATAATCTTATGTACAGTGTCAAATGTGTTTAAATGTACTCTTTTCATATCTACGTGAATATATTATGTGTATACACATAGATACAAACACACATATATATAATATATAAATAAAGTTCCAGTTCATCCACATTTTATTTGTATACATGCTGAAATTGGATACAAATAAATCTCATGTTATTGGACAAAGAGCATGAAGTTTTTGAGCTAGATAAAATATTATTGTCATCAGACTTGATCTCATTGATTACTCAAATATTTGAGGCTAAGAGTATGATATATTGATATATTGTCAAGGTTACACAGCTAGTTTTGTAGCAGAATGTACATTTGAATAAAAATCTGCAACATCACTAACACATGCAATCTTCCTTGCATGCCACACCTTGGAATGCATGATTTGTTGTCAGAACCACATAAATTGAGAGAATGAACGTGCACATAAAATTCATTCACATGCCTATGAATCATTTTTGTATAAATAAAAGTTGTCATATTGAGGAAACATTAGAAAAAGGGGGAAAAGCATAATTTATGGTCAGAGGGGAATAAACGTCTAATGTGCAAGGATTTGTGGAATTAACTAAATTTGTTTGCCAAATTACCATAATCTTAAGCATAAGATCTAAAAACAATTAATTGATTCTATTTCTACATTTTTCTTGTTCAAATATTTTAATGCTTTCTTTTACGTAGTTTTTAAACTATAGAAATTGAGTGGAAAATGATGACTTTGAGTCTCAGATTCTTTTAAAACCCTTTCAGAACACAAGTATTTGGATACGTACTGAAAGATTCTAAACTATGTGGTCCTTAAATAGTTTCTGCTTCAAATGAATGTATTTGTTATAGCATACAGACAAAAATCTACTCAACTCATTCTTTGCCTATGGCTTTATTTCGATTTCTATCTTTTTTTCTCTTTTCCCATAGCATTTTGTGTGTGTCAGTATTTCTTTTTTAAAAAATCAAAGATGTGAGCTGAGGAGACAATGATCTGCCTAGAAATTAATATTGTCATCTTTCGTGTGCAAAGAAGACAAGGCACTGACAATAGGGCTTAGCCAATGATAGGAAACTAAAAGATGAATGTAATACAGAGAGATAGGAAGCAAGAAATCATGCCCCCCGCCCCCAGCCCCACGGGGGGATGGCCATGCCACAATCCCTTCTCCTCCATTCTCCTCTCGGGATCTTGGGCATGCATGCACACACGCCTGGCATGAGTTTAAGCCACTGGGTCCGGGACTCAAATAGCGGTCGACTACATGGGAGTTCAGCAACGTAGCCATTACGCCAACTGCTGGTCCCTACAATAGCCTATTTTAATACAATATTTTTGTGCTCAATCAATAGTTACAAACATTGGAAATTAAATATTCACTTTGTGTTTCTTTTACTACTAGAGATCAAATATAACTTAATGCCACTTCTGATTATAAAATCTCTATTACAATTGGTTACCATTTTTTTATATGGAAATTTTGAGTTTATTAATCCTCTCATGAAAAGTCCACACAATCCCTGCAGATAGTCACTGCAGAATCTTTCCTTCTTCAACTCTTCTCCAATCTGCAGCTCACTTTTCGCCGGTACCAACATGGGCCTTTGCAGTTCCCTGACTTTCTTCATTCTGTTCTTGCGTTCCTTTCGCTGTTTTCTTGACATCTTTTTCTTCTCATACAAGTCATGTCTTGCAAAGTCTATGTTTGGGTTCATTTCTCTTCACATAACCCAAAGAATCATAAATCATGCCAAAGCCAGTTGTCTTGCCACCACCAAAATGGATTCTGAACCCAAACACAAAGAGGACATCTGGTGTGGTCTTGTATGTCTTCGCTAGTTTCTCCTGAATTTCTGTCTTAGGTACTGTTGCCTTCTGGGGGTGAAGGACGGCAGCGACCATTTGTTTCCTCTGAAGTCATCGGTTGGTCCTGAGCTTCCTGGTTCCCACAGTTTCTGTGTCATTCATGATGGTGGTCTATCCCCGTTTGCTGAAGGTGATTTACTAGGGGGAAAATGCTAAAAGAAGACCATGACACAACTATGAACTTAGTCTTTATCTCATAGGAATCTATAGGGTCAGATAGAAAGAAATTCTAAATTTTTAGACAACTGGGTTTATTACCAACATATGAAACCATTAAGGATCTGATTTTGCCATTGATTATTCTCTTTTAAATATTTCAGTCTTTGTTGAGACCTCTGTGTACAAAGAAATACTGAAAAATAAGTGTACACGTGTAATCATCTTCGAAGATTTATTTCCAACCTACAAATGCAAAGGAACTAACATCAGGCTATTGCTATTAATTTTTTAGAAATACTACCCACGCAGTAAGATTTCCTGACCTTGCAGGCTAATAAAATGTTTTAATGTATCAGAATCAGCAGAGCATGTGGGCGGATAAGTCACTGAGCTAATTAGTCATCCCTCTCCCAAGAGCTGTGTATGACTTAGTGGAGCGCATTTAGCATTACAAGTAAATCAACATTGTTGCGGCAGGGAAGTATCATTTCTGAGTCATTTTCATAACTCTGCCACCTTGACTTTCCAATAAAATCCTCCAAGTTTATGTCTCTCAGAGCTTATAAAAAAGTTTATGTCTCTCACAGCGTATAAAAAGGAATGTAGCAGAAAAGGAAATTGATGTCACACATAATCATTTGATAGCCACAGCACACTCCCGTTAAGAATCAGAACAGAGGGGCTGGCAGGGGGCGTGTTGGTTAAAGGTGTTGGACTCCCACCTGGCTGACCACAGTTCGAGTCCCAGACTTGGTGGCTTACTTTTTTACTTTCTCTCTTTCTCTCTCTGGTCAAAATGAAAAATAATGATAATAAGTAAATAAATACGTGATTCTTAAAAGAAAAAATAAAGGAATTCAAACGGATTCCTGAGTAATGGACATGAGGGTGCAAATATGTCAGTTCATGAACGTAAAGGAACAGTGATGAGTCTGTCAGTTTTTACTCGAATTGAGCAAAGGCTGTGCCAGTGGCATTTTTGCTTCTCTGCTACCTTTATTGTTCAGGATGTGGGCACAGTTGAATAGAAAAACAGCAAACTTGTTGCGTAGCCAGAAGCAGTTGGGGGTGTATTGCAGGCAGGCCCTTACATGGCAAGAGTAAAAGCAATGCTCGTGTTCTCCTTAGGAATTTCTCCAGTGAGCAGGAAACAAACAGTAGCAAGAATTCAAACGATACCATCTTCCATCTGGTTATATTTTTGTTTTTAACTTTCGCTTATCCATTTTATAATCTGTTTCACAAGCATTTCCATCACGGATGCTCTGAGTAAGTAAATCTATGAGGTAGTTAGGCAAAGACTATTATAATAATTCTAACTTTTTAGATGGAAAATGAGTACAGGAAAAGGAAGTCAATGGCTAAAATTATGGTTGAAATTGCCAAGACTCAATGCATGTAATAATCCCCAGATTCATAGCCACATGCAGGATTCACATCGTACGGGAATCAAAAAATTGTAGTAAGAGGGGCGAAAGAAATAGGTCCTCTTAATTGACATTTTCTGTCCTCTCCTTCTCAATTCTTGCTGTCTCTTTATCTTTTATTTATATTTTAGTTTTGAAATGTCTTTAAAGGTTTTTACCATAGGGTGTGTGTGCTTGCTGTAGAGAGAGACAGAGACAGTGAGAGGGAAAGTGAGAAATCACCCCGCAGTGGGTATGGCCACACCACAATCCCTTCTTCTCCATTTCCTTCTGGGATTTTGGGCATGCATGCATATAAGCCTGGTGTGATTCGCAAGCTGCCAGCTCCGGGACTGGGTAGCCATGGCCAGCCATGTGGGAGTCTGGCTCCTCAATCACCACACCACCTTCTGGGCCTGTCCCTTTGTATTAAATAAAACAAACTTCTCTGATCCTAAATTTTATTTCCTTGGCTCTTTTTTTTTTTTTATTTTTAATTTTGTTATATCTATTCCTCCTCTTCAATTCCAGACATCTGAAAAGAACAAAGAACCTACTCTTTTTGCCAACAGTTTCCTTTGTAAACATTTGCAACTTGGCTTTTGCTTCTTACTACACTGAAATTGCTAACTTGATATGCACCGATGTTTATCCCTAACTCTAATACTTGGCTCTCAGTCATTCTTCAACCCTCCTCAAGCTCTCTACCACATTTAGAACTCTTGAAAGCTCAGTTATGTAAATCCTCTCCCCTCTGAACATAAACGACACTGCAAACTCCAGGAAGAAAATGCATTTTCTAGTTCCTGCCTCTGATTTCTTCTCCTTGGTCTTGATTTGAGGAATTGTTTAAATGTCTTTTCTTCAGCTTGCTTTCCCATTTGTTATGCTCACACAATTTTCTGGCCTTCAATATCATCTCACTGGTTCTTCTAAATCTCTGTCCTCAGCCGCCATTTTTCTCTTTAATAACTGGTTCCTTGTTCCAAGGACATGTTAGACATCTTCGTATAAACTCAATGTAACTAAAGTTAAACTTATTAACTTCTTTTTCAATTCCATCTCAATTGTTATTTTACTACCCACGTAATCACCTAGATCAAAAAGAAAAAAATATAAAAAATTAAACAAAAAGAAAACACACTTGATACAGAATCTTTTCTTCAGCCTAAGCTTTCATCATTTTCTTTTGATTCTAGTTCTACTCTAGTTCTTTTGTCTGTTTTTTTTATTTATTTTTAATTGTATCAATACTTCCACTATTAGATCCCTATGTCAGATCTGCTACTTAAGAGTACTAAACTCCTCTGTTTTCTTCCTTTCTAAATAGAAAAAAGGATTTGTATTAGTATAGTATCTTATCATTGTTACAAGTTAACAAATGTATCTACAGAACATTGCTGTCAGAGACAGGCCCAGAACAACTACTTCCTAAATGTTACTTTTTGTAGAAATGTTACTGTTTCTTTCCCTCTCCCTCTTCCTCCCATTACTATGTCTACCACTTCTGAGACCAGCTACATAACCGGTGGAGCTCTTTGCAGAATGCAACACTGGAGCCCTTAGTTAAGTAAGTAGGAAAACTAAATTTAATTTGATTTTTCACTTTTTGTGTGCCTAAGTACATTTCCTAGGTCTATTCCTATTCTTTGGAGGGACTAATCAGTGTCAAAGAGAAGTGATTCTATGGCTACTTCATTAAAAATGCAAGACATTCCCTTCAGACTACTACAATAGGGGGAAAGAGACTTCTTTGTAAACTGGGTTGAATTCCACTAAAAAATAAATAAATAAAAAAAGTTAAGGTTTTTGCCTTAGAGTGTGTGTATGCTCACCAGAGAGAGTTAGAGATTGGAAGAGGGAACATGAGAAATAACCTCCCAAGGGTTATGGCCATGGCACAATCCGTTCTCCTCCATTCTCCTGTTGTATTTTTTTGGGCACACCCACACACCTGCCAGCACAAATTCCAAGCTGCTGGGTCAGGACTTGAACCACTGTCAACCATGTAGGACTCCAGAGCCTTAACCACCACATCACCTGCTGGCCCCAATCATGGTAAACTTTTTAATGCTGAGGTGTGTTAGAAGAAAAGCATGGGAAGGTATTATGAGGGATGGTCAGTGTTACTGACCTATTGATTTTGATAACTGATGTATAGCTGGAAGAGAATCAAATTTCCCAAATCTTTAGGATATGAGGTAGTAATGGAACTTAGAGCAAGATGTCCACCAAAGTTACACCTTTACCCTCCAACAGGAACTGAGAGACAGGAGAGTTATCTCCAGGATGATTGCATTCCGAAGAGATTGCTCTCAGGGCCTTTAAGCATTTCTGGGTGGTAGAAGATTTATATTTCAAAAGGAAAGAAAAAATATTTATGATTAATAGTTTTCCATGTAAACTGCTCTTAGGAAAAGAAAGTCAAGGAGACTTATCAAGGTAACGAATACTGTTTGGTTGCTGAGAAGTTCCAAGATCTGGAGTTGACGAGGTGGAGACCTACGCAATCATTTTAAAAGGAGAATTGTCATGACAAAAAGAATCCTACTGATGTCTGTACTAGCATAGAATTGTGAGTCAAAACAATTTTTCTCATCAATATTGTTTTCTGTGCAGACATTCCTCACTTAACGTCACCGTTCTGTTCCTATAAACAGGTCCTTAAGCAAATTGGTCAATAAGCGAGGTGCTTACAGGCAGATGTCTTGTGGTGAATCATGACCCCATGGGGTTTCTGGTGTTTTATCAATTTCACATGACTCTGCACTGGAATGCTGTTCTATCCATACCAAAAGTATATGTTTGTAAGTTCCAGAAAGTGACAAGATACACCACAGTACCATATTATAAACCCAGCAAAGTTGTTTTAATTTATTCTGATACTACTATGGGTGCACCACGATATACAAATTTATAAACAAAATACATAGGCTCGCATGATTGCAAACCCTTCTCGTAGTGAATCCTTACTGACTGTGGGAACGAGATCGAGACTGAGCAGGGTTGGGGTTACTTCTGGAGAACTGCTTGTATGTCCCAGTGGGCATTAAATGGGTCAGCTCTTAAGGGACAGGGAACTATATTCAAATTGCTGCCCCGTGATTTCTTTCTTCACATCCTGCCATGCACGTGATCTTGGGTACTTTGAATAGATGAGAACAATAAGCTCAGCAACATGGGTTTGTAATTTTAGAAAATGTGATTTTGGCAGAATAAAGAAAGGTTTATGTCATCTATAGTTTTTCCCTTTAAAGATAGATGTTTTTCAATTTACCATTTTTACATACCTGGATCTCATGATAGAAGTGGATCCCTATAAAGAAGTAAAATGAATATAGTAAATAAGAAGCAAATGTATACATAGCAGCAGGTACTAAGGAGACAGTTGTTATTGGGCCAAACGATGGCATGATGGTTAAGGTGGCTGGATCTCACATGGCCAGCACGGTTTGATTCTCAGATCTGGTGCGGCACATGTGTGTGCATGCCCAACATCCTGGAAAAAGGGGAAGACTGAGGAGAAGGAAGTGATCATGTCCCGTGTGGGAGTGCTTTCGTACATTCTCTTTCTCTCTACGCATGTGCCCTCTGGAAAATTAAAAAGAAAAGTGTTATCTGAATTTACCTGCACATCTCCTAACCTTAGACCCCATGTTAATTTGAAAACCCCTTTCCAGGTTTCAAAGAGAAGTGATTCTATGGCTACTTCATTAAAAATGCAAGACATTCCCTTCAGACTACTACAATAGGGGGAAAGAGACTTCTTTGTAAACTGGGTTGAATTCCACTAAAAAATAAATAAATAAAAAAAGTTAAGGTTTTTGCCTTAGAGTGTGTGTATGCTCACCAGAGAGAGTTAGAGATTGGAAGAGGGAACATGAGAAATAACCTCCCAAGGGTTATGGCCATGGCACAATCCGTTCTCCTCCATTCTCCTGTTGTATTTTTTTGGGCACACCCACACACCTGCCAGCACAAATTCCAAGCTGCTGGGTCAGGACTTGAACCACTGTCAACCATGTAGGACTCCAGAGCCTTAACCACCACATCACCTGCTGGCCCCAATCATGGTAAACTTTTTAATGCTGAGGTGTGTTAGAAGAAAAGCATGGGAAGGTATTATGAGGGATGGTCAGTGTTACTGACCTATTGATTTTGATAACTGATGTATAGCTGGAAGAGAATCAAATTTCCCAAATCTTTAGGATATGAGGTAGTAATGGAACTTAGAGCAAGATGTCCACCAAAGTTACACCTTTACCCTCCAACAGGAACTGAGAGACAGGAGAGTTATCTCCAGGATGATTGCATTCCGAAGAGATTGCTCTCAGGGCCTTTAAGCATTTCTGGGTGGTAGAAGATTTATATTTCAAAAGGAAAGAAAAAATATTTATGATTAATAGTTTTCCATGTAAACTGCTCTTAGGAAAAGAAAGTCAAGGAGACTTATCAAGGTAACGAATACTGTTTGGTTGCTGAGAAGTTCCAAGATCTGGAGTTGACGAGGTGGAGACCTACGCAATCATTTTAAAAGGAGAATTGTCATGACAAAAAGAATCCTACTGATGTCTGTACTAGCATAGAATTGTGAGTCAAAACAATTTTTCTCATCAATATTGTTTTCTGTGCAGACATTCCTCACTTAACGTCACCGTTCTGTTCCTATAAACAGGTCCTTAAGCAAATTGGTCAATAAGCGAGGTGCTTACAGGCAGATGTCTTGTGGTGAATCATGACCCCATGGGGTTTCTGGTGTTTTATCAATTTCACATGACTCTGCACTGGAATGCTGTTCTATCCATACCAAAAGTATATGTTTGTAAGTTCCAGAAAGTGACAAGATACACCACAGTACCATATTATAAACCCAGCAAAGTTGTTTTAATTTATTCTGATACTACTATGGGTGCACCACGATATACAAATTTATAAACAAAATACATAGGCTCGCATGATTGCAAACCCTTCTCGTAGTGAATCCTTACTGACTGTGGGAACGAGATCGAGACTGAGCAGGGTTGGGGTTACTTCTGGAGAACTGCTTGTATGTCCCAGTGGGCATTAAATGGGTCAGCTCTTAAGGGACAGGGAACTATATTCAAATTGCTGCCCCGTGATTTCTTTCTTCACATCCTGCCATGCACGTGATCTTGGGTACTTTGAATAGATGAGAACAATAAGCTCAGCAACATGGGTTTGTAATTTTAGAAAATGTGATTTTGGCAGAATAAAGAAAGGTTTATGTCATCTATAGTTTTTCCCTTTAAAGATAGATGTTTTTCAATTTACCATTTTTACATACCTGGATCTCATGATAGAAGTGGATCCCTATAAAGAAGTAAAATGAATATAGTAAATAAGAAGCAAATGTATACATAGCAGCAGGTACTAAGGAGACAGTTGTTATTGGGCCAAACGATGGCATGATGGTTAAGGTGGCTGGATCTCACATGGCCAGCACGGTTTGATTCTCAGATCTGGTGCGGCACATGTGTGTGCATGCCCAACATCCTGGAAAAAGGGGAAGACTGAGGAGAAGGAAGTGATCATGTCCCGTGTGGGAGTGCTTTCGTACATTCTCTTTCTCTCTACGCATGTGCCCTCTGGAAAATTAAAAAGAAAAGTGTTATCTGAATTTACCTGCACATCTCCTAACCTTAGACCCCATGTTAATTTGAAAACCCCTTTCCGTGATTTCTTTCTTCACATCCTGCCATGCACGTGATCTTGGGTACTTTGAATAGATGAGAACAATAAGCTCAGCAACATGGGTTTGTAATTTTAGAAAATGTGATTTTGGCAGAATAAAGAAAGGTTTATGTCATCTATAGTTTTTCCCTTTAAAGATAGATGTTTTTCAATTTACCATTTTTACATACCTGGATCTCATGATAGAAGTGGATCCCTATAAAGAAGTAAAATGAATATAGTAAATAAGAAGCAAATGTATACATAGCAGCAGGTACTAAGGAGACAGTTGTTATTGGGCCAAACGATGGCATGATGGTTAAGGTGGCTGGATCTCACATGGCCAGCACGGTTTGATTCTCAGATCTGGTGCGGCACATGTGTGTGCATGCCCAACATCCTGGAAAAAGGGGAAGACTGAGGAGAAGGAAGTGATCATGTCCCGTGTGGGAGTGCTTTCGTACATTCTCTTTCTCTCTACGCATGTGCCCTCTGGAAAATTAAAAAGAAAAGTGTTATCTGAATTTACCTGCACATCTCCTAACCTTAGACCCCATGTTAATTTGAAAACCCCTTTCCAGGTGCGAATGGTTCTTTCTTTTCTAAGTGAAACCTCAGATCCTAGGCAAAGTCTTTAACCTGTATGCCTCGGATTTGTGGATTCCTAAAATAACTATTTTTGAGATTTTCAAGATATCTTACATGATAAGAAGCAATCCTGAGCCCAGTACATCCTCAAAGTAATGTCTTAGGATTTAAAATAATTTTTTTTTCTTTTAGTCTTTCTTCCACCTGCACAAACCTAATATTTTAACCTATGTCCATGGGACTGAAGCCATTTATAACACAGATGGTGTTCTTTTTTTACCAGAAATAATTACAAAGGTCGTGGCAAATAGATCAATATCCAGCATTTTGTATATATTTTAAGATTTTCTTTTAGCCATCTCACTTAATTTATTCATCAACTATTTATTGTATTCCTGTTATGTACTATGAATATGTATTAGATGCCTCTGAGAATCTACAATACCAGTCAAAAGAAATGTGGTATTATCTGTTGAAGATATTTTATAGTTTCATCAACTGGCCTATGGAGAAATGTTCACATGTTGGAATATTCACTTTTGTAAGCTAAATAATGTGATCGAATGTTTAAAAGAAAATGAAATAAAAAAAATGTAAATTAAAAAGAAAGAAATCATGGCCCTACTCACAAGATGCTTTTATTTTAGGATGAGCAGACCCAAAGTAGTCAAATAAATAAATGATATGAAGGTTGGTAGGTATTATGAAAGCTCAAGAAGAGTGGGTAGAAGGTGAGGGTAGGCTACCACTTCTAATGATAAAAAGAGAGGGTTTTGCTGTTAATGTGACATTTTAGAAAAGAACCATGAGAAATAGGGGTTCTTTAAAAAAAATTTTATAGAGGGAACCAGCAGTTAGCGTAATGGCTATGTCACTGGACTCCCACGTAGTCAACCGCAGTTCGCATCCCGGACCCGGTGGCTTAAAACTCACGCTGGGTGTGTGTGCGTGCGTGCCCAAGATCCCGAGAGGAGAATGGAGGAGAAGGGATTGCAGTGTGACCATCCCCCCTGGGGGGTGATTTCTCGCTTTCTGTCTCTCTGTCTCTGTCTGTCTGGCGAGCGCACGTGCCCTATAGCGAAAACCTCTCCAAAAAAAAAAAAAAAATTAAAGAAATTTAGGAAGATTTAAAGAAGTTTCTTTACAGAAATTTAGAAGATTCCAAGCAGAGATGACCAAAGTGTAAGTATCCTGAGACAAAAGCAAGTTCAGTGTATTCAAGGACAAGGGAGGAGGCTGAGTGACTGAAATAAAGACAGTAAGAAGGAAGTTTGGAGAAGCTCTTGGTGGGCCAGATCACACATTCCTCTGCATACCATTGTAAGGATATTATCTTTCCCTTTGACAGTTCAATGAACTTTGAACAAATCTCCATACTCCTTTTTCTCATTACTGTGTTCAATTATCTTTATCACAAACATTTTACATGCAACTATGTCAAAGTGTTGGCTTAATTAGGATCGCCATTTAGTTAGTAAATACATGTGTTTGTGCTAATAAAAAAATTAAGCTATTTAAGAGTTTTACTCAGATTAGTAACTTCTCTGATTTATATTTTGGAAACAGTGACGTACTGAGAACAGATTAGGAAAACGAATCTGTGGCTAGAGGGTTACTAGGGGCTTGCATGAGGTAGTAACTTTGGAGGTGATGGGAAGTGACTTGATTGTGGGTCTATTTTGAGAGTAGAGGTGGCAGGGATGAAGACACAACAGGCATTTGAGAAGTAAAGGGCCAAAGATGAATTCAAAACTTTCAGTCTCAAATACAAAAAGTGAAAAAACAAAAGAAAACAACAACAACAAAAATGAACAAACAAACAAAAACAAAAATGGTGAGTCAGCATGCTGGTGGCAAGGTGGTTAAAGCACTGGGTCCCACGTAGCCAAGTATTCAAGTACCAGGCTCAGTGACCCCAAAAAACACACTGGGTAATGTGCCTGCATGCCTAAAATCCCGAGAGGAGGATGGAGAATAAAGGGATGTGTCTGGGACCATCAGAAGGTGTCATGGTTATATTGTTGGATTCCCACGTAGTTGATCTCGGTTCAAGTTCCAGTCCCGGTAGTTTAAAACTCACACTGGGTGCATATGTGCATGTCCAAAATCCAAGAAGAAAATGGAGGAGAAGGAATTGTGGTGTGGCCATCCCCCAGGGGGGTGATTTCTCACTCTTTGTCCCTGTCTCTGTCTTCCCAGTGAGCCCACATGCCCTATAGCAAAAATCTCTAAAAATAAATAAATAAATAAATAAATAAATAAACAAACAAACAGTGTTAGGACCCTCCACCCTGGAGGGGGATTTCTCATTTTTTTCCTCTCTCTGCCACTCTCTGTCTCTCATGTATATTATGGTAAAAATATAATAAATACATAAAATACATATTTTTTCTAAGACAAAGCAATATTAGGAGTTTTATTTTAGATATGATACTTTTGAAATTCTGTTATTAATCTGAGTGAAAATAAACTATGCATACAATAGTTGTTTACATGAACTCGAAATACTCTTGGCTGGGTGAATACATTTAGGAGTGGTCAGCATGTCACAGTTGTTTAAAAAAACGGAGGAGACTAGACACAGTGTAGGAGCAGAATGGACAATGGGGGCTGAGAGGGAAGGAATCAGGCAGTAAAAACAATAAAACATTTAATGGACATGAAAATGGAAAATTATCTATGGACAACAACGTGCATGGTACTATTTTGACTGGGCTAATCTGCAATATGCTCATGCCCAGAGAGTCCATTTTGTATTTTTGTATGCTGTAAAGATGTATGGTAATTAAGTGTGAGAAAATAAGAAAAAAAAAAAAAGGCTAGTGGGGACTGGCAGGTGGCATGGTGGTAAAGGGCACTGGATTCCTACTTGACCAAGTGCAGTTCAAATCCTGGACCTGGTGGCTTCTTTTTTACTTTCTCTCTCTCTCTGATTTTTGTCCCTCTCTGGCCAAATGAAAATAAATAAATAAATATAAATAAAGTGAAATAAAATAATTCTTATAAAAAAAAAAAAAGACTGGCTTAACACTTACAGCACTGAGATTGACTGAGTCACCGAGGGAGAACTGGGGGCAGAGAAGATGTGGTCTGAGGACTAAGCTCATGGTCTTCCAGTGATTATAGGTTGCAGGCATGAGTTGAGTTTGGCACAGTAAATTACAGAGAGAAAGACTAGATTTCCCGCGGGGGCCCAGTGAAAAGCCTAGTGAAGAAATTCTTTCAAGGAGTAAAAGACAAATGACCATTGGCCAATACATTGAGTAATGTAGAGATGGTTGGAGAGTTGGACAAAAGCAATTTCTTTTTTTTGGAGAGGTTTTTGCTATAGGGCACATGCACTCGCCAGACAGACAGAGAAAGACAGAGAGACAGAGAGACAGAAAGTGAGAAATCACCCCACGGGGGGATGGCCATGCTGCAATCCCTTCTCCTCCATTCTGCTCTCAGGATCTTGGGCATGCACCCACACGCGCCTGGCGTGAGTTTAAGCCACCGGGTCTGGGACTCGAACCGTGGTTGACTACATGGGAGTCCAGCGACATAGCCATTACGCTAACTGCTGGTCCAAAAAGCAGTTTCAATGGGATCAGTGGGATGAAAACTCGGACAGAGTTGGTCCAAAACAAAGCAGGAAGAGGGTCATGTCATGGGACCTAGAGAGTATTACAAACTCCTGAGTTGCTGGAATATGTTCTAGTTCATCAAAGGGAACAGAGATGTAGAATTGGAAGAGAGTTTAGGAGAAACTGTATCATGTTCCGGATGTCTGTGAGAAGCATTTTTAATTTTGTGTGTATCTGTAGAGGACAGTCCATTAGGAACCTCAGTGCCATTTAGAAAGTTATTCGGATAACAAAATTTTATCATGATGAGAGTCGGCTAGAAAACACAAAAGAAACAGTAACCATAGAGAAGTCGGTAGATGGGGCTGAGGACCAGTGGAGACTGAATGCCACTCATCCTGAGAAAGCTTGAATTATAAATGAAGGAGGTTTCGTCTGATTTACGATGATAGTAATTTTCTACGCATATGTATATGTTGCTCTATATTCTCAATCGCCTTGCTAATAGCTGGGAAGTATTATCTTTTCATATTTAGGAAAGAAACTGCTGTCTCTGAAGTTTAGGAGCTTGACTTAACCTCACTGGCAATTTGTGTTTTCACAAAGCACATTAATGCTACGGTATAGACTACTATCCTTAACTTTATACTCGAAAGAAAAAAATATATTCTAGGAGAAGGACTAGTTAAAAAAGATAGTCATTTAAAACACATGCAAGGACTAAGTTGAGAAATACAGTAACATATTTATAGCATAGAAAAATACAGTATCCTTTTATATAGGACAAGGGCTTTATAAATATAGAAATCAAGGGAGATTTTTTTATCAGCTGATTCCTAGGATCACAGAGAGAGCCAAAGTATCTTAGAAAAAAACCCTAAATTAAAATTAGTTTAAGAACTTTGACAGTGAGTTAATTACAGAGTAAACTCTCTGTTATCTGTTGTAGAGAGGGAGTTTGCTGTCCTTGTTAAACAGATTTTTTTAATTAATAAGGAATTATCACATGCACTATACAGGGGGATTACGGATTTCCCAAAGAATTAGAAAACAATAGAATATACTTAACACTAAATTAAATCAAACACAATTTAATCATCTTAATGACTCCAAAGCTCACTAGAAGTACTTTACATAAGGAAATGAGATTCAGTACTGCGCAATGTGACACATACATAGGGTACTCACTAAGAAGGTTAACGAGTAGATTCTAATTTGGGAAGGAGAGCTAAAAACACTGAAGCCAAAATCAGAAAAAATTGTATGGGGGGGCCAGCAGATGGCATAATGGTTGTGTTGCTGGACTCACCCACATGGCTGCTGGTGGTTCAATTCCTGAACTTGGTGGCTTGAGAATCGACACATGTACATGTGTGCCCAGTATCCCATGAGAATGGATTCAGACATCAATTTTTTTTTTTTTTTTTTTTGGAGGGGTTTTTTTTACGGGGCCGGGCCACTTCCTTGCTATAGGGCACGTGCACTTGCCAGCCGGACAGAGAGAGACAGAGAGACAGAAAGCGAGAAATCACCCCCCAGGGGGGATGGCCACACCGCATCCCTTCTCCTCCATTCTCCTCTCGGGATCTTGAGCACGCATGCACATGCGCCTGGAGTGAGTTTAAACCACCGGGTCCGGGACTCGAACCACGGTCAACTACGTGGGAGTCCAGCAACATAGCCATTACGCTAACTGCTGGTCCCCAGACATCAATTTGATATGTCAATACACAAAGATATGTAGATAAAAGGGGTTAAGTAAACATTTATTAATTCATAATCATGACATGTGTATCACTTGTAGAGCCTACACGTTTGTTTTTGCCGTCATTGTGAGTTTTTTCTGTTTTATTTCTAAGCAAGAAGCATTTCCTATGAAGATAGAGCCGTTACTGCAGTTCTACAGAGGCAGAGGGTATATGCTAAGGCATCAGGAGACAGTAGTTCTTGGAAAGCCGTTCTTCCCTAAGACTGGGGGAATTACAGATTGGACGTATTAGAACTTAGGCGTTGGAGTAGCGAATCTGCAGAACCAAAGTGCAGATGTAAGGAGGAGTTGCTGCTCCCTCCCGCGCTGGAGCTGATGTCTTTGAGGGGGTGTGATAGTGAAGGTGTTTGCAAATGTGAAAGCTGAAATCAGCTGCTGCTACTGAAATGATCTGTCACTGTCAAGGTGAAGAAATATTTCTGTGGTGGGACCAGCAGTTAGCGTAATGGCTATGTCGCTGGACTCCCACGTAGTCGCCGCGGTTCGCGTCCCGGACCCGGTGGCTTATAACTCACGCCGGGCGTGTGTGCATGCGTGCCCAAGACCCTGAGAGGAGAATGGAGGAGAAGGGATTGCAGCATGGCCATCCCCCCTGGGGGGGTGATTTCTTGCTTTCTGTCTCTCTGTCTCTCTCTGTCTGGCTGGCGAGTGCACATGCCCTATAGCAAAAACCTCTCAAAAAATAATAAATAAAAAGAAAAATATCTCTGTGGTGGCAGCAAGAGCAGTAGAAACCTGGAACAGGAAATGAACAGGAAAAAGTATCCGGTTTCCTCCATTCTTCCAGAGCTTTACTGGTCCTCTTTATGGCAGAGACTGAACACAGCAAAACAGAATCAGCCGTCCCAGCTCAGCATCTCCAACCAGAGCACAAGGAGTAAAACTGAAAGCAGGAACAGTAACTGGAGCTGAACTTTCAACTCCTGGCTCTTTCTTAGCCATTAACATATTTGAACACAAGTGTTCATCGGCCCTGTATAATTTAAGCAATGGGATAAACAATGCATTTGATCAAGAATTTGCTTTCGTGCTCATCAGATTAAATGTGGGTTGCTCAGTGGAAGCATTTGCACTTTAAATCATTTGGTTAGCAAACGCTGTAGAAAAGTGTCGACTTACATCTAGACTTCCTTCAAACCAGGAAAGTCCACTAAGTGCGGCTCTCTCTTGAAATCATTTCCTTCTTATTTGATGTTTGATGTACGACTGGCATTTAATTTTCTTTCTTAGACTTTAATATGAGTTTTGCCTTAATTAGGTCTATGAAAACATAAACCATATGTCAAGGCCATGCATTATATTGATAGTTCTTTTCTTGTCCACCAGCCTGTGTTCTGGTGGGTAAGGACTTGGATTGCACATGGCTGACTGCATAGTTTGAGTCCCAGGCCCAGAAGCTTGAAAAACATGCCATGCACACGTGCATTTGTGCCCAAAATCCCGACAGGAGGAAGAGCTGGAAGAGAAGGGATTGTAGCATGACCGGGTCTCATGGGGTGGGGGGAGATTTCTCACTTTGTCTCTTTCTGTGTCTCTCTGTCTCTCTCTCTGGCAAGCACACACACTCTCTAACAAACATATTTTTAAAAAGAAGAATGTTTTGTTATAATTGTGAGAGTGTCTGATTTTATGCTTTATTATTTTCTCAAATATCAACCAAGGATTAGCAGGGGGAAGAAGGGAAATAAACTGGCCTTCTGATTATTGCTGTAAAAATCTGAGAAGAGTACAAGGTTAGAATAGCCAAGAGCTAAACTACTGGAACTCTTACAAAAGCTATAGAAATCATTCCACTCAAAGAAGTAACTCAACAATGAAATGGCATTTGGAGGAAATTATTTATTTTACTTTATTAATGTTGGCGTTAAATCATTCAATTGGGCCTCATGTCAAAACTGAGCTTTTTGTTTCTTAAGGGAAGAAAGGTAGGCAGAAAAGTTGATCGTGCAGAACAATAAGAAATAAGACTTTGTAAAATAAGTAGATTTTAATTGGATCAGTTGCTAAAGTGTTATTTTTATCCCCAAGTATTTTAAGTCAATTTTTCATATGCCTCATTGCATAACACCAAAGTTCCTTATACATGCCATTAAGAATTTTACTTTCATTTTTAAACTGCTTTGACCAAACTTTTAAGCCTATATATTTTACCTGGCTGTCAAGATGGTGTACTACAGTGTGTGTGCGTGTGTGTTTATGTGTGTGTGTGTGTGTGTGTGTGTGTGTGCGGCTTCAACAAATCTATTAGCTACTGTGGATTTTTTTTTTTTTAAGAGAGATTTTTGCTATAGTGCGTATGCGCTTGTCAGAGAGACAGAGAGCTGGAAAGTGAGAAATCCCCCTCCAGGGGGGATGGCCACAATCCCTTCTCCTCCATTATCTTCTCGGGATCTTGGGCATGTATGCACACGTGCCCAGTGATTTTTAAGCAGCAGGGTTCAGGATTTGAATCGCATTCGACTAGGTGGGATTCCAGCGATGTAACTGTTAGGCCATCTGATGGTCCTGCTACTGTGGATTTTTAAAATGTATTCTGGCATCGTAAAGTTCTGTGAGTTTTCTGATTTATCCTCTGCAATATTGACAAGTTGGGGTAATTTTAACATTAGATTGGACATATATACTGAAGACAGATAGTTGGCCCAGCCTCCATGGTGCGAACAGGATGGGTGCTGCTGTGAAATGCTGCAGACTATCTGGTTTGTGTCCTTGAGGTATGTGAACATGTCGAGCATCTCCATGACTCTGGCTGGTTGCAAGGCAGGGGAAGGGTCATGGTTTGCAGACCCTGCTGAGGTTGCCTCTCTCCATATATCTCTCTCACATGCAAAAGACATAAACTTTAAACAGTGTTTCATATTTTAGATGCAGAATATTGAATAAAAAATTCTTAGCTTTCAAAATGATAGTTTTGTAAGTCCTTTAGAACAGGTAAAAAAATTAACATGACTATATTTTGGATTCCATTAATTCAATTCACTCACATATTAGGCTTGGTTTATATGGCAAGAATATATCAAATTCTAAGATTTTAATCTGTATTTAAAAGTCTCAATAAAACATATAGAAACCTTATTTGAAGCAAAGAATGCATTATGGCGTTCCATATTTTTCATGTACATTGAATAAAGTATTTTTATTTCTGAATAATAGTTTACATCAAGGCCATAAGTAATGACGTAAATAATAATGGTAGCAGTATTAATACTAGTTATCACTCATTAAGAAATGACTCTTGTCAGCAATGGGCTAGATTTTATTTATGCGTTAACACAGATTTGTTGATTAATTTTTGTGCGCTACATGTTAAGTAAGACAATGAAGACTTCAAAAATTAATAAGAAAACTATTCTGTCTTCAAAGAAATAACAATATAATGTGATAAAGATAAGAGATCGAAATATGTTCATTCATTTCTTTATTCATAATGCAGTCATTTAACAGGTATCTATTTTGCAAAATATTGCAAAATATTGATTTTTTTCAATGTTGAACAGCTGTAGTCCAAATACTTTCTAAAAAGGAATTTGTAGTCTATATGGGAGGTGGAAATTACTGAGGTTAATGTATAATTAATTTTAAACTGATCTGTAATATAAATTACAATAAGGGCCACATAGTACTATAAAAGCTATGACAGAGATGTCTACTCTGGTGAAGAAAGCTTAGAAAAGTATGATCTGAGATCTGATTGATGAACCATGGTGTTCCAATGGGAGGGAGGAGTCAGCATTTTGGAACAAAACAAGAGAAAACAACTCAACTCAGTATGTATTAAAGCCCTGTGGTAGGATTTTCTTGCTTTCTTTTTTCTTTTTTTTTGAAGATTTTTGCTATTTGCCTGTGTGCTTGCCAGAGAGGGAAGACACAGAGAGGCAGTGAGAGGGAAAGTGAGAAATCACCCCCCCACCACCACCACCACCCAGGAGGTTGGCCACACCACAATCCCTTCTTCTCCATTCTCTTCCTGGGATTTTTGGCACACGTACCCAGCATGACTTCAAGCCACTAGGTCTGGGACTCAAACTATGGTTGGCCATATGGGAGTCCAGCACCTTAGCCAGTATGCCACCTGTTGGCCCCAAGAAGGCACATTTTAATGAATGAAGACAAATTTAACTGTTTTGGTAGATAAGGCATAAACCAAGTGGAACCTTCAAGCTCAAGCTGAGTTTCAATATTTATCCAAAATTTCAGAGAATAGTGACATGGTTTACTCAGTAAGTTAGATGGGTGGTATTGTTGAGCCTATATATTTGGTTAAATACCAAAAACTGGATCTGGGTAAGTGTGGAGCTGGAGACATGCAGGAAACTACTGACCAATACTAGCCATCAACTCAGTGGACTCAGAGAGCTCTTGAGCTAATGCATTAAAAAAAAGGGACTTAGAATTAAAATGAAACATTCCCGCTACTTAGTAATTAAAATAAACTATGAAAAGAGAGCTAGATAAGACTAGTTAAGAACATTGAAGTCTATTATATCGTAGGGATAAACAGTAGAACAATCTCATGAATTTTTAATACTCTCCATATGGTATGATTTTTATGCAAAAACCCAAGACTGGCAATGTGAAGCCATTCTGTCTTGCAGATATCTGATGATTTCATAATTTTATACACACACAAACACACATGCACACACACACACACACGCACATATATATATATATATATA
>NW_006160098.1:117530-121020 GCF_000334495.1 Tupaia belangeri chinensis | reverse complement strand
ATATATGTATTTTTTTTTTTCCTTCAGACCCAGAGCCCTGAAAATCACACCAGGTACATATGTGTTGTTGATTATATAATGATTTTTTAGAATATTCATTAAATTAAAAAACTGATATAGTTATACATCTCAAGTCATTAATCATCATTGGTTTTGGATTTATTTCTCACAATTGACAGTTGAAAATACTGCTGGGTTAGGATGAGTGACCTCTGTATTCATACGAACTCATAAAATAATGACGATAGCAATGCAAACAAAATAATAGATAATATTTTGTTTGTAGATACAATAAAATGAACACTGGTCTAAGAAGCAGGATCTCAAAAAATAGAACTCTGCAGTAGAACTGTTTGTTATTATTAGCTTAATTTAGAATAGGAAACTGAAACTTAAAAAACCTAATGCACAGCAAATTACATAGCTAATAATAAGAAACTGAATTCGATCCAGTATCTGTTTGACTTCAGAGTTTACATTCTAAATTATTATTTTTTTAATCTTTCTCATTAGGAAGCAGGTGGGCAATGGTTATTGTAAATAGTGAGTGAATTTTTCTCTCTGTTGTAACTTTTAAACCAACTAGTTTATAATGCATTGAAGACAACAAATGGGTTATTTAAGGCAGGGAATATATAAGTAAAATAGATAGTTAATAAATACTGGCAGAATCATAAGAAAATGTATTTTCCAGATCAACACAAAGATTGATGCTACTTCTTTAAATTTACAGGACATATTGAAAGCCACAAAGGCAAATATTTAGAAAAAGTTGCCTTCTTTCTTAAGAAATAGACAGAAATGCAATCTCTCTCTCTTATTTTTTCCTTTCTGTTCTCCTACTTAAAGCTTTCTATAGCATATTTTGTTTCTGAGCAACTAAGTGAAAGAATTTCTCTTGGGTTTAATCATATTGTTTTTCAGCTTTCTGGCATATTTAAAGAAGTCATAAAAATGAAACTGGGCTTGTTCAGAATGTACAATAGTAGTAAGACGATTTTCATCTCTCTCACTAGAGTACCTTCAAGCACCACCATTTTTTCTCATTATATCCGTAGCTGGATGGAACTTGCCCAATGTATGGAAGTTGAACACCCTATGTGGGTTTAGAAAATATATTATTAGGAGAAGATGACCTCCTTAGTTCTGAAGACTAAAGACTAATTCTGTATTCAAGGTTTAAACATTTTTTTTGATGCCTTTCTTTGATATAGTCTGAGTCTAGTAAGATTTAACTATTTTTTCTTATCTTTTAATGATGCCTGAGGTCAGTCATAAAAGCTAGGTTTTACAGAAAGAATAAAAAAAAATCTGAATATACCTGTTTAACTTTCCATATATAAAAGTCCACTGAGATGAAAGAGTCTCAATCCCATCTTCTTCCTCTTTAATGGTAGCTCTCTCAACTACTGGAAATATCTAAGCTAAGCTATGTTCAAAATCTACTTTACGTGATGGAACATTAATTAAGATAACCACAGAGCTTGTTTAATGCTTCCAAAGAGAGTACCTTCCTGTTGCTGGGAAATTATGTGCATAATACCTATCATTTTCTTAGCATTCTCATCTATCCCCCAAAGAAGCTGATGATATGAAGACATAAAGTGTCGTTTGCTCAATTCATACATTCTTAAAGCACTCAGGAAAGAAAAACAGCGTGCTAAAATTGTTTTGTTCTTTGCGGCTCTACTCAGGTTGAAGTTAAATCCAAGTCTGCATAATTTCCTCTGTGATTTGGCATTTCTCCCTCTTGGTGTAAACTCAATAAAGCTTTTTCCTCTGCATGTTAGAGGCTTGTTTGGGGGAAAGCCACTGCAGAAAGCAGCTAAAAGACAGTGAAATGAACGATGCTAACCTCGGTTTGTTAATTGAGGTCATTGGTTAGCTTTACAGAGTAGTGTATACACAATTAAGCAAGCATTTCACACTGCTTTTCCTTGTTAACCGGTTTTGAGATATTCTGCTGGACAGAAAATTGATAGGCATGGTAAACAAGCCCTAGTTGCCTAATTAGCTCAGGTAGCACAACCACTGGTATTCAATATCTATCAACAAAGCAAAGGTGCTTTAAATGTCATATAAACACCAGAAGTAAAAATAAAGCACAAAGGGATTTCACACAACTAGCCATCTGAATAAAAGCTGACTTCTTGTTAATCCTGTTCTGTGAGGTAGGAAACTCAACTGATGTGAAAGAAAGTCAGGAAAACCTCTGATTTTGAATTGCCATGTCTGAGAATTTTGAGAGGCAGTGAAAAGGACATTTTTCTCTTGCTTCATGAAAACCTCGTGTTAACTTGGCATACCGAAATGGTTATTTAAATAAATCAACTTGAATCATATCACCAGAAATCGTCCCTTGTAGTCTTCCCAACATGCTGTACGGCTTACCAGCAGGCTTGAAGAGCCAAGAATTTCATCCTAGGGAATATTATAAAGTCTTTACCAACATAAACATGCCGCATTTTTCACAATTTCTCTTCAGCAGTAAATATCTGGAATGTTGTTTTCTCCTAATATTAATCCACCAATTCTTCCACATAGCCCTCTTGTTATGCCTACTCTTTATTCATTTGGTTGTTGAAACTGATGTTTTCTAAATAACTACTTTGTACTAGGGACCATAGCAATATTAACTTGAAATGCTTTGTACTCTAAAGAATGTCCCAGTATATTGGGCAGATTGAAATGGACAGCCATGGGTGGCTTTTCAGGATTCCTTTTTAGCCAAAGAGTAATTCCATTTCCTTTCCAAGAGGGTTCAAGAATGGATTCATTACTCATTAATCATTTGAGTTCTTACTAGAGATTTGCTGTGTCTTTTGACTATGTTTTTCTTGACTTTTAAGTTCTTCTGAGAGTTTCCAGAACTCTTTTCCTCCAGGTCCTGTAACATATAGATACCGAGACAAGAAATGCTTCAGTCATTTTTCACATAAACAGCCTTAAGGACAAGAGAACAAAGAGGGGAGAGTGCGTTCAACACAACAGGGGTACAAAGAAACCAGAACCACAGGTTAAACTAACCCTTAAGAAACCCACCTTACTTCGAGACTGTACTATTTTTATTTCAGCGTATACTTTTTCTGTTCCTTGGAGCCATAATCCTTTAGTTAATAAGATACGGAAATCCCTGTATCAAAAAGAAGGATACAATGTCCGGCCAGTGATTCAGAATCTCTCTTTTATTTCTTACTGTTTTCTTCTCTTTTTCACATAATATATCATTAAAAAAAAAGAATATTTTCTAAGTCAAGGCTACGTGTTTCTTAGTATACTAAGCGAACAAATGTCTTAGTTTATTATTTTTGTTTGTATAGTACATGTATATAGTTAATACACCAAGTAGTGCTAAAATGCTTATATATAACTTTTGGGTGCAATTTTGCCTTTGAATTCTCAGAGAATGCCAACTATATATGTATGTGTATGTATATATATATATATATATATATATATATATATCTGAGGGAACTTCAAAAAGATCGTG